>NW_021680988.1:42098-61932 GCF_001412515.2 Diachasma alloeum
TACCATCATTGTTTCCTTTCCATATCGGATCTTCATTCAATCCTTACCATTTAGTTCGGACTATGGTACTGTGATACAAGTAGATGGATAATTAAAAGGTTGTAATTCAATAATAACTAGCAATGGACATTTTCATGGGTTCAAATTTCGATATTTCTTATTATTCTTTACTCTTTCAAATGAATTCTGTTCACTAATATAATTAAAAGTAACGCCCAGAAAGGTTATTTAGCCTCCAAGTGTTACTTCCAGAGACTCATCACTCATCTTTTTTATGTACCAAAACAACGAAGACTTGTATATAATAAAAAAAAAAGTATTTGACTTTCAATTTTAATTTGGGGAAAAAAATCGCAGGATGTGCTTTGAATTGTCTCATGCTTTCGAACGAAATGTGTTTCGTAAAATTCTCATCGATATTTTTTCTCCCTTATTAAAAAAAATTCCACCCACTCTCTCAAATATCACGCGTTTACCTGCTACCCAAATTATTAATCCGCACTGACCAGTGAATCAGTCAGTCACAGTTCGTCTCCGAGTTCTACTCGGGACTCACTTATACGTATTCATCTATCTATTGTATATTATAATTAACGCGATTGTAAATATATTACGATTCAGTATTTTGAATACTTTGTTAGTAATTGTGCAACCCTTTCCTAACTCATCACGATTACTACATGGATGACCCCGACGTGATCAGTAAAAGAGTTTTCATCCTCGCGTTAAACCGTACCAAAAGCAACGCGCCCATCGGTAGTTATTCGGTGCGTGAGCGTTTCGCTACGTGAGTGCGACGAAGACAACACAGTTTTACATATTACGCGTGTACCTGACAAAGACCGCGAGTAATATCGATTTTCCACCGGCACATTGCCGAACACCTAATAGACGTTGTGTTGTGCTGGTGTAAATAAAGACTAATAACGCCTTTATTCTTCAACCTGTGTTGTGACAGTGATATTTCCCCAGTGAAAAATGCCACTCAACGACGACGGCGAACAGAAACCATCGACCGCGGGCCAGGTCACAAAAGTGTACGACATCAAGGCCACAGAGTTCAGCGAAGAAAAACCCGCACTCTGGTTCGCGCAGCTGGAATCTCTGTTCCGAAACAAGGGAATTGTCCAGGAGCTAGACAAATTCCACCACGCAGTCCCACTCATCAAAACGAGTGCAGCTGCCCAAGTAGAGGACATTATCATCGCGCCTCCAGTCCTTGCCCCGTACCAAACGCTCAAAAACAAATTGATTGAGCGTTTCTGCTCCAGCTATTGGACGGAGAGTGACTCGGAGATCGGAAACCATCTCAGCATCTTCGTCACCTCAGGAGCTTGGTTCCCAACATCGACGACGACGTCCTCAGAGCCCGCTAGTTATCTCACTTGCCCCAGACAACGCAAGCCTGTCTCATCGTGCAGAAGAGCGCGACAATCGACGAGCTCGGCGAAGCAGCAGACAGACTACATGAGGTACTACAGCCTACGAACGTCGCGTCCATCTCGAACCTGGAACGACAGATCGCGGAGCTCACCCAGCAGGTCGCCAGCCTAGCAGCTCACTCCTCGCGTCGAGATGGCAACACCGGACCAGGCAGATCCCGCAGCAAGGCACGCAGCCGCTCGTTCAGCAAACCAAGGCTGAACAAAACAACAGGTATATGCGTTTACCATGAAAAATTCGGTAGTAAAGCGCGCAAATGCCTACGCGGTTGCAAGTTTCAGGGAAACGCAAAAGAGAGTCACTAGCGGCGGAAGTGGACTCTCTCGGATTCTCTCGCCGCCTCTTCCTCACTGATAAAACCACTGGTATCCAATTCCTCGTAGATACGACATCGGATGTCTCCGTTTTCTCCCGCAGGCGGCCTAAACCATCGCAGAAACCATCAGGATACCAGCTCTTCGCAGCGAACGGATCAGTCATCAACACGTATGGCCACGTGATCCTCTCACCCGATCTCGGACTCAGACGAGACCTCGCCTGGCGTTTTGTCGAGGCAGATGTCTCTCGCCCAATCATCGAAGCCGATTTCTTGCACCATTTCGAGTTGCTCGTCGATCTAAAGCATCAACGCCTCATCGACGACACGACAAAGCTCACATCAGGTGGCAGAACCGCGAAATCCACCGCCACCTCAGTGAAATCACTCCAAATACCCGACGATTCACAGTGGATGAGACTCATCAAAGAATTTCCATCCATCATCACGCCAGACGGGAAATTAAAAGTCGCGGAACACACGACTCTCCACAACATTCCGACCACACCAGGACCTCCAGTCACATGCAGAGCGCGACGCCTCGCACCGGATAAGCTGAAGGTCGCCCAGTCAGAATTCTCCTCAATGATTAAGCTGAGAACCGCGCGAGCATCTGAGAGCCCGTGGTTCTCACCGCTCCACCTCGCCGAGAAGAAGAACGGCGAATGGAGACCATGTGGAGACTACCGCGCACTAAACAACCGGACAATACCAGATAAGTACCCTGTACGATATCTTGACGATTTTGCCGCGAATCTGCATGGTACAACAATTTTCTCCACAGTTGACCTAGTTAAAGCCTTCAACCAGATTCCAGTGGCGCCTGAAGACATTCAGAAAACGGCAATCATAACGCCTTTCGGTCTATTTGAATTTCCATTCATGACCTTTGGCCTCAGGAACGCGGCACAGACGTTCCAACGGTTAATCGACGAAGCTACACGCGATCTAACATTCGCGTTCCCCTACATTGACGACATTCTCATCGCATCAAAAGATGATGAACAACACCAGGAGCACATCAGACTACTTTTCGGTAGACTCGAAAAATTCGGTTTGATCGTAAACGTCGCCAAGTCTAACCTGGGCAAGCCAGAAGTCGTATTTCTCGGCCACACAATCAATTCTCAAGGAATCAAGCCACCCCAAGACCGCGTCACTGCGATACTTGAATTTCCAAGGCCCAGTACTATCAAAAAGCTCCGTCGCTTCCTCGGTACAATTAATTTCTACAGAAAATTCATCCGAGGAGCAGCAAGAATCCTGTTACCACTCAACAATGAACAAAAAGGACCCAAGAAAAAAGGAAGCCATCCGGTAAACTGGACACCCGCTCTCGAGGAAGCCTTCACGCAGTTCAAGCAAGCCCTGGCAGCCGCCACTCTGTTATCTCACCCAAATAGTGATGCAGAGTGGGCTGTATTCACAGACGCATCAGACCACGCGATCGGAGCCGTTCTCCAGCAGAAATACCAAGGTTCCTGGCAACCCTTGGCTTTCTTCAGTAGAAAACTCTCGCTAGCTACTCAGAAGTACTCAGCCTACGACAGGGAGCTCCATGCGGTGTACGAGGCCGTGAAACACTTCAGACACATCTTTGAAGGTCGTCACGTCGTCATCTACACGGATCACAAACCTCTCACACACGCGTTTGAACAGAAACCAGAACGCGCTTCACCCTGGCAATTCCGACGCCTCGATTTTATCGGACAATTTTCAACCGACATTCGACATGTCGCTGGCGCCGATAACACCGTAGCCGACACTCTATCACGCGTCGACGCAATCGCAACTGCCGTCTCCAATGAAGAGCTCGAGCAAACCCAGAGAGACGACCAAGAGCTGCAGCAACTCCTCGAACAACCAGACTCAGCCTTGAAGCTCAAACGTCTCACATTCCCAGGAACCAACACATCATTGTACTGTGACACACAATCAAGTACAGTGCGTCCATACGTGCCAAAGCCACTGAGGAAACGAGTATTCGACTCACTCCACTCCCTCGCGCATCCTGGACAGAGAACATCGCGCCGACTTGTCACGCGACACTACATCTGGCCATTAATCAATAAGGACTGTGGAGAATGGGCTAAACACTATCTCGCATGCCAGAAACACAAAATTTCTCGGCATTCCGCCACTCCAATCAGCGAACTACAGCTACCATCGAGGAGATTCGAACACATCCACATCGATTTGATCTCTCTGCCTCTATCCAAGGGACACAAGTGGTGTCTCACGATAGTGGACAGATTTACACGTTATCCAGAAGCCATACCTCTAGCAGAATCCAACCAAAGCACAGTAGTACACGCTTTACTCTACCACTGGATCTCGCGTTTTAGAATACCTCTGAGAATCACATCCAACCAAGGCGGACAATTCTACTCAGAACCATTCAAGGAACTCACGTGGCTGCTAGGATCAAAAAGACTCATGACAACGTCATACCACCTTCAAGCGAACGGCCTAGTCGAAAGACTTCACAGACAGCTGAAGGCAGCACTGCGTTGCCACGGCGACAGCTGGTATGACGCGCTACCCGCGGTGCTTCTCGGACTGAGAACCGTGTGGAAGGACGATATACAGACAACGCCAGCAGAATTAACGTATGGAGAACCGATCCGCGTTCCCGGAGAATTCCTGGCACCGTCCAACGAGAGGATAACACCACCTGATCTAGTGAAGAGACTCCGAATACATTTCCAAAACGTCGCGCCAGTACCGATGTGGTGACATGGAACGCGAGCCACCTTTGTCTTCAACAACATGCACCCACGTATTCGTACGTACGGACAGCGTTTGAATGGCGTATGGATCACCATATACGGGTCCATACCGCGTCGTCAGCAGACATGGCAAATATTTTGTCATCTGGTTCAGGTCAGGTGGACTAGGACAGTACAAAGACACTCCAATCTCCATCGACCGATTAAAACCCGCGTATATCTTGCCGGAGGACTTAGAGCAGTTCCCAGAGCAGCAACTACCAGCGGACCAGCATCGCGGCGAACCGCAGGATGGACCAACACCGTCCACCAGCGCTCAAATCACAGCCATTCCCCACAGCAACAGCAAAAATACCAGATCGGTGCAATTTTTGAAACGAACAAAAATCCATTTCTATTCTACTTAAATTTTTCTCTGTTACAGACACAATTACTGCCAGTTACAGGGAAATACGACTTTCTTTCTCAACAAAGGGAGTCATGTAGCGACTGCTACACTTACATACACGCAGACACGCGCTGAGAAGCAATCACCGATAGACGAGCCCTATCTCGCTCTAATCCTCCGAATATCTCGCTCTCTCAAATATCACGCGTTTACCTGCTACCCAAATTATTAATCCGCACTGACCAGTGAGTCAGTCACAGTTCGTCTCCGAGTTCTACTCGGGACTCACTTATACGTATTCATCTATCTAGTGTATATTATAATTAACGCGATTGTAAATATATTACGATTCAGTATTTTGAATACTTTGTTAGTAATTGTGGAACCCTTTCCTAACTCATCACGATTACTACANGTAGTTAACCTCCCCGACATCACTCCTGGAGCCTGTCCCAATGGTTTCCCTCATCATTAGCCGTTAGCTTCGTTTTGTACAGGAAAAAGTTTTAATTTTTTTCTCTAAATAATTGGCTGATATTATTGACACACTAACAGAGGCACTGAAAGTTCGTTCGTTAATATTGTAACACAAGCGGAAGGACAAAGATTCTTGCGATGCTAGCTCTTTGGAAGTCGTACACTGACTGACCATTAGGACAAGACAGTTATAAGCAAATTAGGGACAAGGGTTCAAGGGTTTTGCTTCCGCAAATCGTAAATTCAGCCCCATTCATTAAGGTTCTTGGAAGCTAAGTCATTTGTGAGCTCCTTTATGAAGACAATTCCTGAGTTTGAGCCAGTGGGCGTCATTGGAAATCCAGTTTATTGGTGACCCCTGAGTTACAGGTATCAGAGTGATAGGTAAATGACTACGACAGGTAAATGGCAAAATACGGAGATTCATTTTAGAAGTAAATACGCCAACAAGAATGTGAAAGTCTCCCACTCTGAGGATATATTTTAGACTTTATATTGCCCTGCCATTAAGGGGAGACCCTGTGAGCTTCAAGAGTCCCAGGATATTCAAATGACCATTTCCATAGAGGAGAAAGTTCATTCGTAGAAACGAAAAATTACTGCAAAAAATTTTTTAATCCAAGAAATCACTTGATTTGTCCCCCAGACGTTTGAAATTGGAAAATCGGTTCAGTGTACCCAATTTTTGAGCTATGGATTGTTTTTTCATCAAATTTTTTTTCACAAATTTGTNCAGTGTACCCAATTTTTGAGCTATGGATTTTTTTTTCATCAAATTTTTTTTCACAAATTTGTCGAATATCAATTACAATCAACTTTTTGCAAATTCGACTCCAACAAAGCCTAATTGATTTCGAAATGCAATAATTAATGAATTTTTGACAGAATAACATTTTTTTATAAAAATGAAAAAACTAAAAAAGGTCTGAAAATTCGTTGAGGAATGATTTTTCATAGTTTTTCATGAGACTAGTGTAATTTTTTATTAAAGAAAAAATAAATTAAGACATCTTGGAATCGAATTAGCAAGAAGTGGAATGTAATTGTTATTCTATACATTGAAAAAAAAATCCATAGCTTAAAAATTAGGTACACTGGACCGATTTTTCATTTTTAGGCTTCAGCAAACAAATGAACAATAAATAACTATTTTTATACCGGCCAAAATATATTGAGAACTACTGAAAAGTTGACGAGACATACAGCATTAAATGTTCTAATGAAGAATAATGTTTCCGATTCATGTTTCCGCGACTCATAGATATCGTGTTATTATTATTAATATTCATGGAGCACATCGTTCTGTGTGATAGGGACAACTGCGAGCGCCTCTGTCTCGCACAGGGCAGTCGTATAGTTGGATTTCTATTGCTCCCCAGAAAACGCATGTATTTCCGACCTCCTCGCTATGGGAGCAACAGTGACGGACCTATACTAGTCGCTGCATTCTCTACCTGAACAGATCCGAAGAACCATCCTCTGCCATTTTTACAACCCAGCACCGGACCGTAATCAAGGATATTTAAATTTACCCAAGTTTTATAACCATTGACTGCCAGTAGGTCAGATATTTTAGTCAAACTTGAAATGCCATGCGCTAGTGGAAAATTGGATCAAAAAATCGGAAAAAAATCACACAGCTTCACAGTTCCCTGGACTATTTGTTTCGACTCTAAAAAAGTTGAATTTTTAGTTCTTATTTATTATGAGCCATCCTAATGAGTATATACTATTAGATTTGAAACAGTCCATACCGGAAAATTATAGAGTACGTACTTCAATATTTCCCGATGATAGAAAACAGTTTGTGTACGTACCACGAAAAGATATAAATCAAAGATGAGAAGGAAGAACACGTCAGTTTTCCTTCTATCATGGCATCGCGAGGTACGCCCGGTAAGAAACTATCGTTCTTCCAGTACTTTGCAATTGAATAAAGAACAACGTCAAGCCTTGCTTAGGAAAGCAGATCCAAGTTTAATACGTTGTATATGTGAATGTGCGTTGAATATCTTACGCGGCTATATACCAATCGTGAAATCCTAGAAAGATAAATTGAAACCATCCAAAAAACTACTCCGTGAATTAGCCATAGGAAAGAAGGGCCTATCGAGAAAGAAGAAGCTTATTGTAGAGAAAGGGGGATCCCTCCCCCTGCTGCTTGCACCTATACTCGGTACCCTCATTTCGAGTGTTATTGGTAAATAGCAAGAGTAAAACAAAAAAAAATGGAATATGCACGCAAGATGGTGCTTGTGTCAGAAGATAGAATCGATTCTGTCAATGATGACGGAGGACAGACCCTCATTATACCTGATAATCGGGTCATTATGCAAAAAAGTGTACAAACACAGGGAACTACGTTGTCACGCCTTGATAATAAAATGAAATAAATCTTAGAATCAGATTCATACGCAGATGAACGGGAGAAATTGAACGCGTATTTACAAATTTTGCAGCGCTACCTCAGCTTAATACATAGTTCACATCAGTTACCATGGGGTACCGAAATGTTTGAAGACCCAAAAGAGCCAGTTCACCAAAAACATACTCAAATTTCACCGATTCATCCACGCTTTACCAGCTCTGAAATACACAATTATACTGACGACAATACTGAATCAGTGTCGATAATCTAAAGTGTTCCTAAAAAGTTTCAAAAGAAAGCTGCCTCGCTCGTACGTAGACTACAATCTATGCCGAGGAAGGTTATATCTTGGGACAGCGCAGGAGTAATAACTATTAATGAAAAACTCATTCAGAATTCGAACATTGTGGATCTGATTAACGAGGCAATGCAGTCATATAAGAAAAAGAATGGAATTAGAAGAAAATTATTTGGAAAGGTATTAAAATCGCATAATGTTCCTCGGGAGTTCATTGGCGTTCATTGGTTCATTGCAGTACCGAGGAGTTACTGCAGTCAACTTTGAATATAGAGACCTCTACACCTCGAGGACACAGTCGACGTCAGTCTAAGATTATAAATTTACTGGAAGAAGACGAAGATAGCTTCTACAATAGTATCGGCAATACCCAAAACGGTGGTTCTCTGAAAATACAATGGGCGAAAATACGAAAATAAAAAGTTTTGAGGAGATTCAATGCAATCTGAAGCACCCTGCAGCATTTACTGGTGCATGCAACTTTCAAAATATTCGGAGGAGTAATGACGTCAGGAACTGGCTGGAAAGTCAGGACGCATGCAATATGCATAAGATGGTGCGCCATTGATTTAATAGATGTTCTTATAATGTCTCTGAAATTGATGGTGTTTGGGAAGCTGATTTAGTTGATGTTCGTTCCATATCAACATACAACGATGATTTTTCTTACATGTTGGTAGTTATAGACGTTCTCAGTAAATATGCATGTGTGCAACCTCTATCAGATAAGAGTGGAAAAATAGTAACTCAGGCTTTCATACGGATTCTTATGAACAATGGAGAACAGCGTGTCCCGAGAGTCCTCCAAACGGATCGTGGAAAAGAATTCGTCAATTCTGAATTTCAACATCTTTTAAGTAAATACAGAATCGAATATCGTGCAGCCAGAACTCCCGATATAAAAGCTGCCGTGGTTGAAAGACTCAACAGAACACTGAAGTAAAGATTCTGGAGATATTTCACGTATAGCCGTACCAAACGCTACATGGATGTTTTCCAGAATATTGTCGATGCCTACAATCATACAAGACATTCAGCGACACGTTTCCGACCGTGTGAAGTTAATTATGAAAATGCGTCGACAGCAGCAGAAAATCTCCAAAAAATACAACAAAAGACGTGAACCAGTCAGTTCTCGACCACCTAAACACAGCTGTGATAATCTGGTCCGTATCAGTATAGCAAAACCAACGTTTAAGAAAGGACACGAGTCGGGGTGGAGCAAAGAGGTTTTTAAAATCAAGTACATGCACAAAGTTAGTCCTCATTAAGATCTATAATCTGACAAAATTTCAACTGTTTAAAAATTATTTTAGCCATTTAATTACTCAATTTTCTAAAAATGGACCATCGGGAAGGTGGCGGCGGACATATTCACATAGAGACATAGTCGCCAAACACCGTATTTTTACGTTTTAGACCATTTTACATCATTTCCAATGAAAATTAGAGAATGTGAAAATCGGACGATTACAAAGCTTGCATTCGGGAGCAAAAAGAATCCAGTCTAAGAAGAAACCACGAGTGACAAAAAATCGCAAGAGAAAGCATACGAAGAAGTGTACAAAAATTAGTGGGCGGAAGAAAGCATCAAAGTTACGAAAGTACCAGATATTTTTGCTAAAAAAATATGGCGTTTCTGCATACACATTCATGTCAAGGAGTGAAAAGTGAGTTGGACTGATTTTCATTGCCACCAACGCAGACAGCTATCGAATCATCATACGATGTACACTACAAGCCAATTGCATCACCTGTGGATAACTCGCCCATCGAGTTCGATATACCAGGACAAGGTGATGAGTACATTGAATTAGCACACCCCCGATTATCGTTACGTGTAACGATACCTACATCAGTGACAGAGAAAAATCCCACACCGTCGCCTACTGCTGAACCCGTCAACAATTGATTACCCTCATTATTTGAGAAAGTTGATATTTCCTTCAATCACAAAGCAGTGACTCCTGCTAATAATGCATATGCTTACCACGCTTATATAGAAACTCTTCTGAACTGTGGCTCCGATGCCAAACTGTCACACTTGAGTAGTGTGTTGTAGCTAGATGATACATCGGGCTCAACGGATAGTATCGGTGACGAAAATGAGGATTTAAAGACTCGTAGGGCCTATTTAGGTGATGGTAAAATAGTCGACCTCACGGGACACTTACATTGTGATGTATTGAATCAAGATCGAGCATTGCTGAATGGTGTTAATATCCATATCCGACTAGTTCGTTCGAGACATAATTTCTGTTTGATGGATAGCACGAACAGTGCCTTCACCATTAAAATAATAGAAGCGTCGTTGATCATCCGAAGAATGATGGTGAGCCCTGGATTATTAATATCTCATCAAAGGACCTTATTGAAAACAATAGCCAAATACCCTGTTACAATAGTTGAACTTAAGAGTATCTCAATTTCGTCAGGAGTCCGAAGTCATTCTTTAGATAACTTCATAACGGGACAACTGCCAAAACGTATAATTTTTGGATTCGTGAAGAACCGTGCATATGTGGGCGATAAAAGATTAAATTCTTTCAACTGCCAACATTTTGGGCTGAATCATATGTATATCCTTATATGTGGACGTTCATCAGATACCATCCAAACCTCTGCAACCTCCGAAAACATGTACTGATTTTTCATAATTTTTTAAAAAATGAATGTCGGGGAAAGTACATGAGTGTGCGATTTCTCCGGGGGGTTGAAGACAGCCGCATGTGTCCGGAGGGGTAAATTTTATAAAAATGTAATATCAGACCTCTCCCCCTCACCCCCCTAAATTTTCACTCCTCCGGATACATGCGGCTGTCTTCAACCCCCCGGAAAAACCGCATGATCATGTATTTTCCCCGAAATTCTTTATTTTTTAAATTCGAAAAAATCAGCGCATGTTTCCGGAGGGGTAAATTTTATAAAAATATAATGTCAGACCCCTCCCCCTCATCCCCGTAAATTTTCACCCCTCCGGATACATGCGGCTGTCTTCAACCCCCCGGAAAAACCGCATGATCATGTATTTTCCCCGAAATTCTTTATTTTTTAAATTCGAAAAAATCAGCGCATGTTTCCGGAGGGGTAAATTTTATAAAAATATAATGTCAGACCCCTCCCCCTCATCCCCGTAAATTTTCACCCCTCCGGATACATGCGGCTGTCTTCAACCCCCCGGAAAAACCGCATGATCATGTATTTTCCCCGAAATTCTTTATTTTTTAAATTCGAAAAAATCAGCGCATGTTTCCGGAGGGGTAAATTTTATAAAAATATAATGTCAGACCCCTCCCCCTCATCCCCGTAAATTTTCACCCCTCCGGATACATGCGGCTGTCTTCAACCCCCCGGAGAATCCGCATGATCATGTATTTTCCCCGAAATTTTTTTTTTTCAATTATAAAAAATCAGCGCATGTTTCCGGAGGGGTGAATTTTATAAAAATGTAATCTCAGATTTCTCCCCCTCACCCCCCCTAAATTTTCACCCCTCCGAATACATGAGGCTGTCTTCAACCCCCCGGAGGAACCGCGTGATCATGTATTTTCTCCGGAATTCTTTTTTTTTTAATTATAAAAAATCAGCGCATGTTTCCGAAGGGGTAAATTTTATAAAAATGTAATCTCAGACCCCTCCCCCTCACCCCCCTAAATTTTTAACCCTCCGCATACATGCGGCTATCTTCAACCCCTCGGAGAAACCGCATGATCATGTATTTTCCCCGAAATTCTTTTTTTTTTAATTATAAAAAATCAGCGCATGTTTCCGGAGAGGTAAATTTTATAAAATTGTAATGTCAGACACCTCCTCCTCACTTCCCTAAATTTTCATCCTTGCGGATACATGCGGCTATCTTCAACCTCCCGGAGAAACCATAGTCATGTATTTTTCCCGAAATTAATTTTTTTTAGATTATAAAAAATCAGCGTATGTTTCCGGAGGGGTGAATTTTATAAAAATGTAATCTCGGATCCCTCCTCCTTGCCTCCCTAAATTTTCACCCCTTCCGATACATGTGTCTTCGACCCCCCGGCGGAACCGCGTGATCATCTATTTTCCTCGAAATTCTTTTTTTTTTAATTATGAAAAATCAGCGCGTGTATTCGGAGGGATGAAAATTTAGGATGGTGAGCGGGAGCCGTCTGAGATTACATTTTTATAAAATTTATCCCTCCGGAAACATGCGCTGATTTTTTATAATTAAAAAAAAGAATTTCGGGGAAAATACATGATCATGCGGATTCTCCGGGGGTTGAAGACAGCCACAGGTATCCGGAGGGGTGAAAATTTACGATGATGAGGGGGAGGCATCTGACATTATATTTTCATAAAATTTACTCCTCCGGAAACATACGCTGATTTTTTATAATTTAAAAAATAAAGAATTTCGGGGAAAATACATGATCATGCGGTTTCTCCGGGGGGTTGAAGACAGCTGCATGTATCCGGAGGGGTGAAAATTTAGGGGGGTCAGGGAGAGGGTTCTGATATTACATTTTTATAAAATTCACCCGTCCGGATACATGCGGCTGTCTTCAACCCCCCGGAGAAACCGCATACTCATGTATTTTCCCCGAAATTCATTGTTTAAAAAATTATGAAAAATCAGTGCATATTTTCGGAGGTGTAAATTTTATAAAAATGTAATCTCAGACCCCTACCCCTCACCCCCCTCAATTTTCAATCCTCCGCATACATGCGTCAATTTTCCACCCTGATAGTCATCAGCATTGAATAATTAAAAATATCAACATTTTTTCAGCTAAACTAAAATAACAAAATGCGCCGCAACACCCTTCTATCGCCTTGTTCGGCAGACGGCTGGCCTGCGACTGCTGCGGCAGCAATCGCAGTGCTGCTAACGCGCCCAACCAGGACGGTCATTTAATCCTAACGCCATCTCGTGGCATTCGTTGATCGGGGATTGTATTGGCATAATTACACTTTCACCCATTTCTGCTAATTAATAGAAAATAACGCAATAAACTGTATTAATTGAAACAAATCGATCATCTTTCAACTTTTTAACTATTTCCAGATCCTATTTATGTAATTTTCGGCCTTTTTCACATTAAAATAACATCCTCGCTACATCCTCGTAACAGCGAGGATCCTAAGTTGCCAGGGCACAGACCAATGAAAGGCTGAAGGCATAGCAGTTTTGGGTGGAACCGCGACCCCTGGAAGTCTGGAGGACGTTACGAGATTTTCGCTAATTTAGAATTCGCCCAGCTTGTGTTAGGGGAAATGGGCCGACGTACAGGTTGTCCAACTGGGCGATTCTAAAGGCCATGTCGAGATAGACTAGGGACCAACGGCCAGGTGAGAGGACTGGTGCCCTCGTGATCCCGTCGCGTTGATTGGTGGAGGTAGGGTAACGGAATGACGTATTGTCGCCGAGATATCCGGAGTAGGTGGAGAAGGCCCTAATAAGATTCCGAGGGAGTCGAATATGAACGCTCAAGCGGAGGGGTCGAAAGGATCTCTGCGGAGTAATTTGTGGCGTTGGCTTGTAATATGGCCAGGGACGGATAGGCGTAGCCCAGCGCGGCCAGGTGCATAACTGCTGGTAGCGAACGTAGGCGAATGCCCCTGCATTCCCCGCAGGGGAAAAAGAGTTATTTGGGTGCTCGAAGTAGCGACTTTATTGTTTCCGGCGTTATCTAGTTTCGGCGGAACGATTCGGAGGCGTATGGGCCCGTGGGCCTGGAGCAGAGCAATCCTTTTGTCGGCCTGACCATACGCCGACGGTTTGGTACTACCCAGAGGCAGTGACGTACGCTGACCGAAGCGGTAATTGGTGGTCGAGAGTGTGGGTGGTCGTAAGGTGGGTTCTGTAGTTCCACTTTGGTCAGATCAGCCTCTCGACGTCCCAGGCTCTGAGGAGTCCCGGCTGATTCGCAAATAACTTTGAAACTCTCCCGAGTAGAAATACTCGGGAGGAGAAAGCATGCTGGAAGAATCGAAAGATCCTCCAGAACAGATGTGAATAAAAATTCTATATGATAATTAGGCCGCAAGGCTCAATTCAGGGTCTGAAATAGAAGCCCGTGACGATGTGACGGACACACTCCTGGCTGACCTTGTCTACTCTACCGTGTCACACTGATGCTAGCTTGAAAAATTATTGCCCAGCCACAATAGTCCTCTGAGTAGACGAGTTTGCCTCAGAGGCCGGTTTTCGTCAAACCTTCCGTAAAGGTTTGGCTGGCGCCCAACCCACGAGCGATAAAGAAGGCAAAAAAGTAGTTTGGATTTTTCCTGGGTGAACAACCCGGGAAAATATCTCTACAATATATTCGTAAATCATGTGCAGTTTAATTCACTAGATCCATTGAATATGTCACTTAAGATACGTGAAGTGACCCTACATAATGACCTAATTGTTCAAGTTGATGATTAGCAAATAAAACTATGTATTTTCATAAGATGTGAAATACATGGCATATGTTAGACCTCAAGTGTCATCGTGTGTGCCTGGTTATTCTGCCAAGAAAACATTGTGGCGGTATTCAAGAATGCCATTCACATGTCAATTAGAATCTCATTCAATAAGTTTTCGAATGAGTATAATATATAGGGAGTTCATGGAAAAGGAAGAATGAAATTAGCGTAACAATCAGAAAATGGACCTGCGTTATGGTCAGGCATTGTTTTATACAGGAAAATGCTCATGACGGTACTGTATAACTCGATAAGCAATGATGTTGTTCTGACCATTTTTCAACTTGATTAAAAACGCATCGTAATCTACTTTTCAAGCCTTGATTTAATTGCTATTATTGCTGATTCTTTCAGTAATGATGGAGAAACCGATCTTCTCATTCTGATAGCATAAACTGTTGACTGTAATTCAACAACGAATTGTACGATCCCCGATATATTCTGACAGAATCAAGAGGGTATTACAGGTAATTTTTTGTGCCATGATTAATCCCATTTCGTCAACAATTTTTTGAGTGATCGTTGAACAATCGATTTTCGAAAACCTTAATTTTTTCGAATCTGTATGAAAAATTGAATTTCAATTGGTATCAATGAATAGAGCTTGCTCAAGTCGATATTCATGACGAAAATCACGAAAATCAATTGATGCTTTATAAAATAATTTCGAAAAAAAGGAGGAAAAAGGCCACATACATACATACACACATACATACAGGCATACAGACACCATGTAAAAATCGCATTCGGACCTTCTAGATCATACTTAGTTACCCTAATACAAAAAATTGAGAACATAATGTGAGCGATTACAAAGCTTCCATTCGGAAGCAGAAACCGTTCTGATTTCTTTTTGTGCCCTCAAACGCTCGTCAATTAAACACACTTTTTGACGCCTAGTTTTGTATGTCACTTTCCATGGGAAATGCAGGTTATCTCCTACCCGAATCGAATGACTTTTTCGCAACATAAAGTTCATGATAGTATAGACAAATCGCATAACTTAGAATCTATTTGCATTATACTTCAAGTAAAAGCAATTAACGAATTTTCCCAGACAATTCTTCTTTACAGAACAACGAAAATAAATTATAAATTAAAAAAATTAAGTTAAATCTTTCAATCACGGGTTTTGTTTTTATTTTATCAGTGCTTTGAGAATTTCAATGAAACCTTTTATGTCCCTTCATAATAGAATTTGGTGGGATGAGTTGAAGGGGAGAGTTCTCAGATAAAATCCTTGTACTCAAACTCTCTATCCCTATTCCCTGAAAAATCTGATAACTTTTGGGGAAAAAGTATTCAAGTATTATCACTTTTTATCATCAGGTTGTTGCTGCTAAAGACGAAGGAGAGAGATTTAAAGAAACGAGTAGGAATGCATCAGTTCACGTCTGAGATCTTTCAAGTGATTATTACATGGATATTCTCCATAACCGTAATCGTAACCGTAGTGAGATCTCATTTGTTTGAATGTTCATTGGCACGACTGAGATCGATAATATATCCGTATGAAAGGCATTTATAGCCTAAAGCATTAAAAAGCAATGAAAAGAATATTTAAGGACAAATTAATATATTTTTATTATCAGTGCTCAAATTCCTACGCATTCGAAATGTTAGACATATTTTTGCTTTCGAATGGAAGCTTTGTAATCGTCCGATTTTCCCATTTTCTAATTTTAATTGGGAATGATGCAGAAGGGTCTAGAATATAAAAAGACGAAGTTTGACGACCATGTCTGTATATGAACACATCCACCGCAACCTTCCCCGAGTGGTCAATTTTTGAAAAATATACTAATTAATTAATTCAAAGAAATCTGAAATTTTGTCACATTATACGTCTTAATGTGGACTAACTGATCCCTGATGAGTCCGACTGTAGAATAGTTTTCGACAAAAAGTGATGTTTTTGAATCGTTTTTCACGAATATCTTGAAAACCCGTGGACCATTTTTTTATGAACATATTCGTCTCGATGTTCTGTACCTAGATCACTCAAAAAATATATAGCGGTTCATACAATGTTTTCGAGATATTCCGGTTTATCCATCAAAATTGTTGTACACGCTTCAACTTGTGTAAAAATCGAGATATCAATTTATTTTTTATTGTCAGACAGGCAGGCTAGAAACTTTGTTTATTACGCGTATCATATGCGAAAAGGATCCAGGAGATTTCCAGCCTTCCTTGCAGGCGCCAACTACCCACCCTTGCGGACTGCTCTACTGTCTTTCCTCACCGCACCGACATCTTCGCGTATTCACAAGTCCCATCTCAACCTTCAGCATTCATGATATCATGGAGATGTTTCCGATTCTTGTGATTTCCAGGTCACCAGTGTTCATCCATCTTCAGTGCTGTTTTGAATTTTTATATTGATATGATGCGAGTGGGCGGCCCTCAGTGTAGTAGTGCGTCATTAGAAAATCATGGTGATGCACGCACGCCACTATAAAATGACTAACATTGGGATAGCGATTGACAAAGCAATGGGATAAACTTTCCTAAGGAGTAGATACCGAATGGCGATTTGTACTAAAATTTTTCCGACAAATTTTTCATCTGGGTAGGCTGTACCTAGCTTTAGAAAGCATGGAACATTAAAATGAAGAGTTTCAGATGTTATATCCGTTATTCCCAATGAACGTAATCACGTCAAAATCCTCACCATCGCCAATCATGTGGGAGATTTTTTTAATTCTCTACAAAATAAATAGATGAAACGTTCCCTATCATTGATCTATTTCGCGAACTTATATTATGTTTACATTATAAATACACTCATCCTTCTTTTATTTCCATGAATGAACCTTAAACCTAGGAGCGGGAAAGATCTTTGATATATATATCAAAAGACGGGTTCCAAGACCTCGGACAAGTGACTTTTTCTTCTTACATATAACGATTCTCCGTGCTCTGATAAGGGGAAATACTTTTTACGTTTAGTTGACAGACGAACTGACAACTATATATATCAGGCATCGAATTCATAGTTGAATACCAAGACCTCTCCTATTACAATGCATTCCAACCCCCATGCATGCCAGGACCTCTTTTTTGTTGGTGTGTTCCAATCCCGACTAATACCAGGACCAGTCAATTAACGACTTATTCCAGACCCATCAATTCCAGTCCCGATTAATTCCAGGACCAGTGATGCAAAGTAGCGATCGGAACTCATACATTCCAAGCCCATCATATTATCCTATTCACTATTTGCATAAACTTTAATTGGAATTATCAAAGCGTGTACACGACTGTTCATCGAGATTTTACTCAAATTCTGATGCAAAATGATCCAAGAAAGAAGGGGAACTACGATGGAGATCAAGGAATACTTAACGAGCTGAAAACGTTAATTATTCTTTTTTCACCTTTTTCATCGTTTCCCCGGAAAGAATGACATCCATTCTGAAGAACTGGACAATTTTATCGCTTTTGGATCTGAAGAGAAAATTATGGCATGAATAAGAAAATTTCATAAACCAAATTCGCCTTTTGGGTGAAAGGATTCGATCTTGTTTTTTCCACCATTAAATTGAACTTGGACATCATCTGCGCCAGAGTTCCCCCGGAAATCCTTTTGCTTCCATAATGATGTTTGATACATATTATTACGTATGGAACATTTCAATTGAAAATCCAAGGGCATTTACCGGGGTATCCTCTCAGAAATTTTTCTCCCCACTTGACCTCTGAATTATTGAGAACACAAAAAAATAGGTATTAGTTAGTAAATTTTTGGAGCTCCACGATGTGAATAATGAAAAGACTTGCAAGAGTGAGGAATGACCCCAAATGACTGCTGTAAACTTTCTTTTTGTATTTTCTACGTCAAAATGCAAAGATGAATAAAAATAATATTTTTTTCCTAGAAAGTCTGCAAAAATTCTCGATAAAATCTATGGGTTCAAATTGCTCTCCGTTATTTATAGCGGCTTGTACTTAGAATTGGATAAATAAAAATTGTAGGAAAAGAAACACCATCTCCAATATCTCCGTCAATAACTAAGTAAGAGAGATACGGTTGCGCTCTTTTTTCTTCTTTTGGACTATACTTTCTTTTATAATAGAAAGTGACTTTGAAAATTGGAAGGCAATTATTCGTAAACCGAATTGGTGACATCGCCCTTATGCATGTGATATATTGTATGTCATATAAGTACAAATGAGTCCCAGGAGAATTTTCCCGATGTTCAATTCCAGCCCCACTCAAGGGCAAGATCTGTCAACTAATGTATTGTTCCAGACCTATAAATTCCAGCCCCATAAACCCGCATAAAATATTTTCTTAAGTACAAAAACTTCTGGTAAATCTCAATATTTCGAACACATTGCACTTTATCGACATCCGTATAAAAAACTACGAATATCACAACGTTTACTCGATGCCCTATTATAATTTCTTATAAATTAGGGAAACGATGCGTATACAAAAACGTAGCATTTTCCATGGAGACCACATCATATTCAATCTGCGGAAATTCCCAATATTTTTGCTTTCAAACGGAAACTTTATACTTGTTCAAATCTGAGTTTCTGATTTTTTCTGTTATATCGACTTATTATGATCCACAAAGGTAAAAAATGCAATGTGTGTTGTGTATGTGAAAATATTTTCTTCAATTACTCGATGATGAATGGATGGAATTTAATAATTTTTTCTTCAAATGTAGGTATATTTTTCTAATAACCTTTGTTTCTGTTCTCTGTTGATCCTCGAGAGCACAAAAAAGGTGTCAGTTAGTAAATGCTCAGAGCTTCACAATAGAAATAACTAAAAGAATTGAAAGCGTGAGCAATAAGCCCAAATGAGTGTTAGAAACTTTTTTACTGTATTTTCTACGCCGGAATACAAAGATGAATGGGGAAATATTTTTTCTCCAAAATCTGAGAAAATCCTCGACAAAAGCGATGGGGTCAAATTTTTTTCCGTTATTTATAGTGGATCCGGATAAGCATTGAATCAAAAAAAAAATTGAACGCAACTTCTTGTACACAAATTGGCGACTTCGCCCTTATGGACGCGATATATATCGTACAAGTACAGATAAGTCCCAGGACAATGTTTTCGATGTTCCATTCCAGCCCCACAGGGGGACACATTCCGTCAACTAACGTCCCGACTAGAAAATCGAGCACGGTTCTCATCCGGCCCGGATAAGGTTGCCTTATTCAAGAAGTCCGTGCCATGTCTGGCTATCAAACCCTAGTCATGCTCGGTCCGTATCAGCAATGAAACGCATTGGTAGAACAGGGCCAGATCACGTCCATTGGCTCCGGACCTGATGTACGTCTCTCCTCAGGGCCTGATCCGGCTAATATCAGGTTATCATTGAATACAAAATTATTCTTTTTTTAC
>NW_021680988.1:63030-74796 GCF_001412515.2 Diachasma alloeum
CACACATGAAAAAATCCAATAGAATTTTCTAGCGAATTCGCTAGAAAATTCTATTGGAATTCTATAGGAATTCTATAGAGTTTCTATACGATTTATATTGGAATTCTATTAGAAAATTCTATTTGTTTTTTGCGCTGATTATATTAGATATTCTATAGGTAAAATTTAATAGATTTTGAATTTCTGCCGGAATTTTTCTATTGAGATTTTTCAATCAGAATTATTTTTCCAAAATTTTCTGCTTTTTTCCGCTGGATTCGGTTTCATTTTGCATTAAAGAAGCCGAGTGAAAACAAATTAGAAAATTTATGAAAAATAAATCGACTAGAAAAATTTTAATAGAAAAATTCCAGCGGAAATTCAAAATCTATTGAATTTTGCCTGTAGAATATCCAATAGAATCAGCGCAAAAAACAAATGGAATTTCCAATGGAATTCCAATAGAAGTCCTATAGAATTCCTATAGAAGTCCAATAGAATTTTCTAGCGAATTCGCTAGGTTTTTCTATTAAGTTTTTTTTATACGTGGCGGAAATTCACAATATTTTTGCTTCCGAAGGGAAGCATTTTACTGAAGCTTACTTATACTTGTATTTTACTTATACTTGTTCAAATCTGAGTTTCTGATTTTTTCTGTTATATCGACCTATCATGATCCAAAAAGGTCGAAAATGCAATCTTTGGAGTGCGTGTGTGTATGTGTGTTGTGTATGTGAAAATATTTTCTTTAATTACTCGATAATGAATGGATGAAATTGAATAATTTTTTCTTCAAATGTAGTTATATTTTTTTTCTATTCAGATGGAAAATTCAGAAAATTCCTGATAAAAAAAAATGTTTTGATTTTTTCAAAGCAATTTGCAACACGATCAATTCAAGCGAACTATTTTGAGTGAAAATCGTTGAAGCTTACACATCCTCGTTAATTGGAGTGCGTGGCTTCTCTCGGTCGGTAAAGCTTCTTTTCTATACATAAGAAGTACAAAGAAACAAAGAAAAATTATCGAAAATTTTAAGGCCGAAGTTGCGAACCATATTGGTGGCTTGGCCCAATAATAATATCTTATATGATATATATTCTACAAGACTAGGTGAGTTCCAGGACCACCAATCCAATGTTGAATTCCAGCCCCAATCGAAGTCATGGTCAATCAAAGAACGTATGATTACAGACCGATTACTTCCAGCTCCACACACAGAAACAAAAAGTGGATAAAATTTAGAAAAAAGTTTCAAGAATCTAGAGACCATGATTCCTAACCTCGGAGTTTCTCAAATCGATACACGTATGGAACAATTTAATAGGAAAACCTAGCGACACATATGAAAAAATTCAATAGAAAAATTCTAACAGAAATTCAAAATCTATTGAATTTTGCCTGTAGAATATCCAATAGAATCAGCGCAAAAAACAAACAGAATCTTTTAGTAAAATTCCAATAGAAGTCCTATAGAAACTCTAGAGAATTCCTATAGAATTCCAATAGAATTTCCTAGCGAATTCGCTAGATATTTCTATCCGATTAGATATCTATTCAACTTTCTATTAGCTTTTGGCGGTTTCTGTTGCAATAATTGCCAGAAAATAGTGTATAAAATAATCACTAGGATTCTTTTTATTTATACAACTTATTTTATTGAGATATTTTCTACAGAATTTCATCGAACCACATTTTCTCAATTGTTCCTCATTGTCTTTTCCTTTTCTCCTCGTCAAGAAAATATTGAAAAAAAACTTAGAGAATTTAGACCGGAGAAATTCTACCGAGTATATCCTAATAGAATAAATTGTATAGAAAAATCGAATTCTATTGGCTCCCTATAAAATATTTCCTGTCAAACATTGCAATAGAAGCCGCCAAAACCAATAAAAACTTCAATAGAAATCCAATAGAAATTCTTAGTGAATTCGATAGGTTTTTCCATTACATTTTTTTATACCCTTCTTCTAAGTTTTAAAAAAGAGTAGTGTAAAACAAGGAATTGAAATTATCATTGATTCTGAAACAAATTATTCTAAATTTTAGAAAAAGAATATNCTAGAAATCCAATGGAAATTCTTAGTGAATTCGATAGGTTTTTCCATTACATTTTTTTATACCCTTCTTCTAAGTTTTAAAAAAGAGTAGTGTAAAACAAGGAATTGAAATTATCATTGATTCTGAAACAAATTATTCTAAATTTTAGAAAAAGAATATTCGAAATTCGAATTTCAGTGGTTAGGTAAAATGGCGGCTATCTAGGGACTCTACATCATAAGAATAGAATAAAGTTGGCAGCATTGAATTTCCAGTATCAAAGTTCCCGCGTGGTACGTGAAACTCCTGAGTTCATGAATTCCGTGAGACTTCTTCAAGCTAATTTTAATCATTTGATTTACTGAACAATGTATTTCTGTCGTGAATTGGTAAACTAGGATAAGTGCATTTTTTTCGAAAATGCGTTTTTTGGCCAAATCGCTTCCCAACAATGGTCTGCTACGACCCACGAAGGGATTTAGCGAAAAAACAAAAATTGACCCCAGTATGAAGAAAAAGTGCGAAAGATAAGTGCAGTGCATTAACTTGTTGGAAGATATATTGACTTATCTTCCGAAGTGGAACCGATGGGAAAAGGATAAGTTGACTTATCTTTCTGGTACATTGGTGACCCTCATGTCTGGTTTCCGCACCTAACCCTCGTAACCCTTCCTTTGACCCTTTCACCCAATTCCAGCGAACCTTAATTTTTACTCTCATTCCGGTTTCTTTGTTCAGACCCTTATCTAATTTTTCGATTTTACACCCGAGTGTTTGGATTTATAAAACCCCAGTGTTTGAATTTTAAGGGTCGTCTTTCAAGGGGTCACGTGACCAAATTCACTTTTACTATTTACAGCCAAAACAATTCCTTCATTTTAATAAAACCCAATTTCCGACCTGTAGTCATGACTCCCGTATGTCAGAAATTGGCTTTCATGAAAATCAGGGAATTATGTTGGCTGTAATTAGTAAAGGTGACTTGGGTCACGTGACCCTTGTGAAGACGGCCCTTAAATCTGGTTGAATGATAAATTTCAAACAGTTTCGGTTTTATTGGAAAAAAAAAATTATAGAAACAATGCAATTTTCTAGTTTTTAAAAATTATGGAATTGAACACAAACAAATATATCGAAACAAAATAGTTAAAAGGCAAGAGTACTGGATATTTGAACGCCGTAAGTCCACCATATTAAAAGGGTGTATGCGGGGCAAAATGGGTATTTCGGGAACTTGTAGGATTGAGTGGGGGTAAAATAGGTATTTCGGAAACTTGTACGATTGAATGGGGGCAAAATGGAGTTTTCGGGAACTTGTACGATTCAATAGGGTCTTAATCGGTAGTTATTAACCTTATATGATTCAATGGGGGCAGAATGGGTATTTTCTGAACTCATACGAATCAATTGGAAGAAAATGGGTATTTCTTGAATTTGTACTTTCGCATAGAGGGCAAAAATTATATGATAATTATTTTGAATAATTGTGTCAATTTATGAACATGACTGCCTCTCGAGTTATAAAATTATTCTTTTATGAATCACGTGCTCTCAAAACTAAGCTATCCGGCTAGTAGCCATATTCTCCTCAGGGTTGGGCACGTAAAATACGTCAAGTAAAATACCTAGTATTTTACACGTATTATACCATGTATTTTACGTCACTTTTTTTTAGATGTATAAAACGTAAAGTAAAATACGTTTTATACGTCACGTATTATACCATCTATTTGACATCAATTTTTACAATTATAAGAGTGAAAATAATGGACTTACGTCAAACGTCTCGAGGCTTACGAGGGCTACAAGGGAAAAATTTAATTTCTTGAGGGTCAATTGTCACGAGAGCCACGTGGGTAAAATTTAATTTCTTGAGGGTCAAACGTCACGAGGCTCACAAGGGCCATAAGGAGAACATTGAATTTCACGAGGGTTCCAAGGGGAAAATTAAATTTCACAAGGGTCAAGGAACATTATATTTCACGAGGAACAAATGTCACGAGGTTTACGAGGGCCACAAGGGAAAAATTGAGTTTCACGAGAATGAAACGTCACAAGGCTCGCAAGGGGAACATTAAATTCACGAAGATCAAATGTCATGAGGCTCACGAAGCCCACAAGGCGAAAATTGAATTTCATGAGAATCAAACATCACCAGGCTCATGAGGGCCACGAGGGGAAAATTAAATTTCACGAGGGCCAAACATCACGAAGCTCACGAAGCTCACGACTCTCACGAGGGCCACGAGGGGAAAATTAATTTTCACTGTATCAAACGTCACGAGACTCACGAGGGGAAAATTAAATTTCAAACGCCTCGTCCCACTCGTATCGAAATATACTATTTTTCCTCCTGGCCTTCGTAAGCCTCGTGACCTTTGATCCTGCTGGGTGCCCTCAAAATTTCTAACATGTAAAAAACTGTATACTATATTTTATACATTTTTTACGTATTATAGTTATTTGCATTCGTCGCAGACTTTCAAGTTTTACTCCCCCCCCCCCCCTCCTTGATAGGGACAAAGACAAGAAATCTGCAATGAAGGAGAAAATTATTTTCTCCTTCAGTGTGGCCCTCGTGAGCCTCGTGACGTTTGCTCCTCGTGAAATATAATGTTCCCCTCATGACCCTCGTGAAATTTAATTTTCCCCTTGGAACCCTCGTGAAATTCAATTTTCTCTTTGTGGCCCTTAATTAAATGACTTTTGGTATATGATGCCACACCTGAGAAATTGAGAACAAATCGGGCCCAACCCATTTGTCCCCATACATTGAACGAGGCCCTTCTTTTTCGTGTATTTGGTTTCCGTTTGAGGTTTCCGTTTAACGTATGAGGCATAACGGGTTGGGGCCGATTTCTTTGTAGTTTTTCAGGTGTGCCATTAATGATGGCCCATCATATATCAAGAGCCGTTCAATAGCTATTTTCATCCATTGCAGATTTCCAAGTTTAACTTGGGTCCCCCTCTCCCCCTAAATAAGGTGTAAAGTCCCAAAATATCAATTTTGTCCCGATTCAATGATGCATGTTCAGGAAACAGCCATTTTACTCCCATTCAATCCTACAATTTTTCCAAATACCCATTTTGCTCCTATTCAATCCTACAAGTTGCCGAAAGACCCATTTTGCTCCTATTCGATCGTACAAGCTCAAGAAATATCTATTTCGCCCCTATTAAATCTCACAAGTCTAAAAAATACCCATTTTGCCCCCTTCCAATCGGATAAATTCTGGAAATACCCATTTTGCGTCTATGAAATATTAGAACTTCACGAAATACCCACATTGCCCCCATTCAACTGTGCAAGTTCTCGAAACACCCATTTTGCCCTCATTCAATCGTACGAATTCTCGAAATACCCACTTTACCCCTATTAAATAATGTAAGTTCAGGAAATACCGATTTTTTCCCTATTGTATCGTATAAGTTCAGGACATATCCATTTTGCCCCCAGTCAATCGTACATGTTCCCGCATAAATCACTTTGCCGCCATTGAATCNGACGACAGAATTTTCCCGTTGGTATGAATATTCTGGACTAATTTGGAATGGAGGAGTCATTAGGGTGAATATCAATCTACATATTCTGTTTGACCGGACTCATCACTTATCAGAATGAAATTGCCAATCAAATAGCGAATTGAAATTAATAGAAGTTTAGGTGATGCAGACCCTGTAAATATATTCTGTCATCACTATATGGCTTCATCATAATTTAGGAATGCAAATTTAAATTAATTCGTAATTAAAGGAATTGTCACGATAAAATCAATCCTATAATTGATTTCAAGTTAAATTATTAATAAAACCGCAAAAGACTTTGAGTTCAACTTGAAAACCAAAAAAAGACACAAAAAACTCCAGTACATCAACTTTTCCGCCGTCCATTCAGCTCTTGATGATGAGTGATTAACAATTGTGACATCAATAGGATTTTGTGATTAAATAAAGCCGATTACTGAAGCGGTTGATCGTTTATCGGTTCAGTCAGAACATATTTTTTGAAATTCGCATCATATTTGAGTAGATTTTACCGTTCATCTTTGAAAGATTCATCAGTGTTGCCAATAGGTATGAATATTCCCAACAAATTCCGATCAGAAGAGTTATTAAAATGATTATCAATTCATTCCCTGGGATCATCCGAACTCAGTACCAACATTTATATTTTTCCATAATGAAACCCATTCAGATTTAACTTTGATATGGTGAAACTAGCGGACCAGGAACGTTTAACCCAAGGGACAGATAAGAAGACAATTGATTAAAAAAAAAAATTCAATCCACTCCTTTCGATTAAATAATCTGATAATAATCTAATACTAATAAAAATTATATTCACGTGAAAAAAATACATAATTAAATCCAGAGAAGAATTCTAATTTGTTCAATAGTAGCTGCAATGTAATTTGTATTCGGAAGAAGAAATTAGATGAATCTAGAAGCCAAAATCCTTTTAATTCTTCCGTTCTTATCAATTTAGATAGGGAATTTTGAGATAAATGTTTTGAAAGAGAAAAAATCGAAATCAGTAACGTAATTTTGGAGATATGGCATATGGTAAATCTTCATTTGAATATCTCCGGAACTACTGGACCGATTTAGTCCAGTTTCAATCCCAACCGTCCTTGTCATAAAACGAAGATCCTGTCCAAATTTCAAGTTGATATCTCCATTTTTGCGAAGGCTAGAGAGGGTACAACGATTTTTGGAAAAAAAACAGAAAAGTGGAAATATCTCAAAAATTTTGCAGGTACGGCTGTATAGATTCTATATAGATTCTGATTGATCTGGATAGGGGACATCAAGGCGAATATTTTGAAAAAAAAAGTGAAATCGGTCCACTAGTTGTCGAGATATGACACATAATCGATTTTCATAAAAAATGGAATATCTCCGGAACCACTGGGCCGATTCAGCCCAGTTTCAATTCCAACTGTCCTTGTCATAAGACGAAGATCCTGTCCGAATTTCAAGTTAATATCTCCATTTTTGCGGAGGCTAGAGAGCGTACAACGATTTTTGGAAAAAAACAGAAAAGTGGCAATATCTCAAAAACTTTGCAGGAACGGCTATATAGGTTTCGATTGATCCAGATAGAGGGAGTTGAGACGAACATTTTGAAAAAAAAATGAAATCGGCCGATTAGTTTTTGAGATATTTGCAAAAAAAGATTAAAAAAGAAATGGCTTTTTCTCAGGAACTCCTGGACCAATCGAGCTGATCCTGTGCCCAGAGTTAGTCCTAGTTAGGACCTATAATTTGACAAAATTTCAAATTTTTTTGAATTTTTTTAGCCCTCTTAGTGTTGTATTTTCTAAAACCTAATTTCCAAAAAGTTGCGGAGGGAGGGGGGGGACAGACAGACATTGTCACCAAACTTCGTATTTTTACATTTCAGACCATTCTACATCATTTCCAGGCAAAATTAGAAAATCGAAAAATTCAAGGATTGCAAAGCTTCCATTCGGAAGCAAAAAGAAATTCCTCTCACTGAGAATTTGACAAAAAGGAAAAGATTACCTGAGTTTTACCTCCGTGTAAAACTCAAAACGTCACATATTTATTCTTTTTTTACATTGGAACAAAAATTCCAGTATTTTTATTTCAATTTTAATAAATTTTCTTATCATTTAAGAAAAATGTAATGAGTAAAAATAAAATAATCAAAGCTAAGCTAAGATTATAATTCTTGTTCCATAAACATGACACGACTTAGCGGAATAGACCAGTGACAGAAAACGTTTCACCCATTTTTTTATAGAGGATTAATTCTAAAACATAATAATGGGTATGATATGGATTTCATAGAAATTGTTTTCCGCGACAATTTACAGAGAGTATTAGTAACATTTCGAACCTCTCTGCTCTCTACGTTTACATAAGGTAATTGTCTCGTTTTATTTGAAGAAAAAATAAATGGCACCAAAACTATAGTTATTTATTCCATAACTAATTACAAAGTGACTAGAATGAAGTGGTTGATTCATATGTCCTACGTCCATTATTCAATGCTTTAAAAAGTACATGTTTTGGTATCCGGAGACGTCAGCTTGGCATTCAATTAAAAAATCCTTCACAAGGATAGTAAATTCGAGAACATATCAAATATTTCTGATTCAAAAAATTAGATCTCATATTAAGGTCGGATCTCAATCTGATTATAAGACTGTTTATCGGACTTATGGTCTTAAATCTTAGGTTCCGACTGCCCGTAAGACCGGAGCTTTTGCAGTGTAGCAAGCAACATAACAGAAATTTAGCACCTTCGCTACGATTTACTTCTCATCTTTTCTACACGTGAATGTCTTGTCTGCCTGTAAGCAGCATTAGAGAGAGGGGAAACAACCTCATCAATGATTACTAGAATGTTTACCCAGTCTCTGATTTCGATCGGATGCCCGTTTTCTAAACGTGCTGGCCGTTCAATTTCCTGCATTTCCATTTCGTTTCCTTATTGCAATTTACTTGGCATTTTTCCTCCAGAGAAAATGAGATTTGACGGATTCTATGCTTAGTAACGTGCCGAATTGTTTTCTTACTATTTATACACTGTGATATGTACTCGCATTACAGCATATAATTCAGGGTAAATAATAATTTCAGGACGCAACTCCTATGACTTCGTTTAAGCTTTCTAGTCTACAACGATGTGGCTTTGTTGAAGTCTTTTTTCGCTAGGACAATTGCACTACATTATAATCCTACCACATTAGGTACAGAACCCCATAGTTTTCGCAATCTGGTCGAGCGTGATCACATCTTATGCAAGGACTGCCGAAATATGCAGCATGACCAAGCATCGGTTCAACATTGAGCCTGGAGTATCGGCGCCCCGATGGAACGCTGAACTTCGGCGCAATGTCCGCTCGCCAAACATCGGCAGCTCTATCATCGTCTCTGGCTATTTTTATATTAATGCCCTACATACACCTAGAGGGCGTCAGAACGGAATGATTTTCAATAATTTGTTTTCCACAGAAATAATTTGCTTGTTAAGAAATCGTTAAATATATGTCAAAATTTACTTATTTGAGCTTATTAACAACGAACTGGAATTTTTTTCCATTCACGTATTCATTCTTCGGACTGTTAAACAGGATCTGTTTGACACATCCCGCGTCCTTCGTCCACACAAAAAGTACTCTTTGTCGCATCTGCAATGAAAAAATGAAACGCAATCTTTAAATAACATTGATGGAATGTGCCATTCTCGTCAAAAAAAAAATTGAATTTCTTTTTTTGAAACATTCATGCTATTTCGAAGTTTTTGCGTTATTTCGAAACAAAAGTTCACCATGTTTTGGAGAATAATATTGAACACAGTTGTGAAAAAAACTTGTCAGTGACAAGAAAAAACTAGAAACAATCTTCAGAAATTTTTTTATACAAATCCAAACTGGTGCTGCAAATATAATGTGCACCGTCCTGAAAAACTTCACTTCGAGAAAACGACTGTCAAAGTTTCGTTACTGTTTTGCACCCACACAACAGGAATGTTTTAGTTATTTTTAGGTATAGTCTCCACATCAAATGAGAAAATAAACTGCTTGCCGTTTTCAATTTTTGGCGGACCTACTCACACGTATACTTTCCTGTTCTGATTGATATTGGTTGCGCAGTTTATTTTCGATTCTTCGGAAGATATTTTTTCGCACCAGCTGCTTTACACATTCCTCTAGTAACTTTCGAATAACCACGCATTCTATTTTGCAAAAACTATCGAACTATTGAAACTTTTGGTTCTTGTAGTTCACGATGGAAGAAAAATATGTTTGAAGGGATTCCCTAGAGCGGACTGTTCTTGACTACTTCCGAAACTTGATTGAGGAAAAGTGGTTTTTGCAAGTAAATGGAAGTAGTGAAACTTACCATAATTGCTATGATTATTATCAGGTAATAAATCCACAACATACAAAAACTGGAGAAAAAGATATGAGTAGAGGAAATTGAAGACGTGAGAGATGGCTCTCCTCGGGAAAATTTCATTTTCGTTTATCAATAAGTGCCCAAATTTTTACCAGTGTACACCTCATTAATCGCAGGTAACGCGAGCATCAACAAACGATGAAGAGCATGCAAAGTCAACAGAAAATCAGCCTGAATAGAACGAGCGAGGCAGAGAGGAAGCAGAGTACAGATCCTAAATAGAACCGGAATTTCGCAGATTTTTAAGCGAAAATTTCGGAAAATATTTTTAAAGGGTTGTGACGTCCGACGAAAAATAAGAACAATTAGTTTTTCTTCTTTTTTTTGTTTAAATTGAATAAATACCATCTGGCGATCACCAGATGTTTCTCTTATCATTAACAAACATTTTTCCTCGGACTTGTGTATTTTTCCCATAGTTTTCGAGTGCAGCTGCACAAAATAAATTATCATTCAGTAAATAATTTTCAATTCACGTCCTGGGAAAAATAAATAGAACGATTTCATTTTCAAAAATTTACGCCGACAAATTCTTTCCAACTGTTTGTCTCTAGAGATATTTTCCCATGAGTTTACGACATGCAGCCGCCTGCATGTCGCTGGTCAAGATTAGAGGGTCTAGTTCAAACCCCCAAATCCTTAGATATTTTTCTAGTTACCGACATGAGGTTTTTCTCATGATAACGGAGGTAAACAGGAAATTCCAACGGCCAAAGAACACGTGTTCGTTCGGTCGTTTGGAATGTATTTTGATAAACATTTTTATTATTTTAAATAAATTCTTTTTGCCATTTTCGAATAGCTGTAGCGAAAAATATTAATTTGAATTCTGTTGATTGAATTGAGAATGATATTCTTTTTTTTGTAAACTCTTAAATGAACTTTGATTCACTGAAAAGTGAACTATTTAATTACTTTTATTTTTAGCATGGAATATCTATTTTCTCAATTCTCTCAAACATCTTTCGTTTAGATTATTTGAAAAATTTGTTTCATTTACATTTAATTTGAATATTTGATTTTCCAAAATTCTCAAGCGTGTGAATTTTGGATTGTCAAAATAATAATTATTTCATAAAACTAATCAACATTTCAAACGTTTGAAAATCCTCATTAAAAGATGTTTAGAAATTTAAATTAGAATAATTAATTTAATTAAGAGTCGAGATCGTGGAGGGAGAATATGGGACTCCTGAAGCGATCCTAATTGGTTAGTTGGGGCTGGAAAAGTCCGCCCACACCCCAACGTAATTTTCCAGTTCTAATGTGGAAGAGGGTGGAGTACCTCTGAAACATTAGGACTCACGAAGGTGGAGAGGGAAAACTCTGGGTCAAGGCCTAAGGCCATTGGTCCCCGATTCTTCCCTCCAGAAATCTGTGAGGTCACACCCTTAGTCGAATTGATAAAACTATCTGCACTTAGAGTTTTCAAGTCAGTTCCCTCTTAATTCCCAAAAGTGGAATTTTAACATCGACCCATTGGGCGATTTTTCATAAGAATCTTTGATTCTTTTATTTCAGAATCTTCACGATTCTTTTATAAGTCCTTTGGACTTTTATTCATTTTAGTTAAATTGAAATCTTTTCGATTCCAATTTTGCCTTAGTACAAAAGGCATTTTAGTGTTTTATTAATTATCAAGTTTAATTTTTGCTCACGTAAATTCAGTGTTAAGTGTATTGAATTTATGTTGTGAACTCAGTGTGTGACGCCACATTAAGAATTATCAAATATTAAGGATTAGCAGTATTTTGCGTGTAAAACTGTAAGTTCTTTTTGTTACAATTGTCATCAAAAATCTCGAACTTGTTTTTC
>NW_021680988.1:80042-86131 GCF_001412515.2 Diachasma alloeum
ATGCTGGTGAAAATCCAGATTATGCTGGCAAAAGTCCAGATTATTTTTCTAATGCTGGTGAAAATCCAGATTATGCTGGCAAAAGTCCAGATTATTTTTCTCATGCTGGTGAAAATCAAGATTATGCTGGCAAAAGTCCAGATTCTTCTTTTAATGCTGGTAATATTCCAGATTCTTCTCTTAATGCTGGTAAAATCCCAGAGTTGATTAAAAAGAAAAGAGGCAGGCCACCTAAACGAGTATTAAACTCCAAGAGTGGATTCGATGATAACAAAAGGATTGATGATAACAAGACACCTAAAGTGCCATCAAATATGGACAAAGTTGTCTGTGGAGATCCTTCATCATCTAAATTAAATGACTCAGCTAGTGAAACTGATAGCAATGATGAGTTTAGTTCAGATTCTGAACATTCTGATGACAATTATAAAGAAGAGAAAAATGATAAATCAAATATCACTACTTCTAAAGAATTGATTATTTATCGTAAAGATAATTTGTTGTACTTCTTGTCAGATGAGGGTGATCCTCTTGACGAGGGTGCTAAAGAATTCAAAAATTTGAATAAATTGCCTACTATTAAAGCTTCTAGCTTAGGTGGGATTTATAAACAGAAAATCGGAAAATATTTCCATTTTGCCTCTATAATTCAAGGATCAAGTGGGGAATCAAGCCTCGTAATCAAAAATTATATCAGAAAAAGTCTGAATAATTTAAAACAAATTCTGATAAATAAAAAAATTGCAACAATTTCTATCGCATATTCTGAATATGTTTGTAATATTTCTTGGAGAGAAATTTTAATTTTGATTGAAGAAATTTTTAAATCTGAAAAAATTAAAGTTATTGTCTGCCTTGGAACAGTCAAACACGTTCCTATCGAGAAACGTGATGCGATTTTTTATGAATTGCATAATTCTCCTATTGGAGGTCATAAAGGCGTATCGAAAACGTATAACAGAATAAAAAGTAAATATTATTGGGAAAATATGAAAGCTGATATTCAACGTAGAATTCAGCAATGCGCGGAATGTCAATTGAAAAAATTAGTCCGTGTTAAGACAAAACAACCGATGTTGATCACGGATACACCGGGTACTGTTTTTGATAAGATAGCAATGGATATCGTAGGTCCATTGCCTAGAACAGCGAATCGAAATGAATATATTCTCACGATCCAAGATCAATTTTCAAAATTTTCTATGGCGATACCATTAGAAAATCAGAGAGCGGAAACTATAGCTGATGCGTTTATCAAACGATTTATTTGTATTTTCGGGTCACCTAAAGTAGGATTAACTGACCAAGGAAGAAATTTCATTAGCTCAATGATGGCTAGAATAAACAAGCGGTTTAGAATTAAAAAATTACAAACAACCGCGTTTCATCCACAATCAAATGGATCTTTAGAACGTTCACACCATGTATTGGGTGAATATTTAAAGCAATATGCTAATCAAGATAAAGAATGGGATCAATGGATTGAGTTAGCAATGCTTTCATATAATACTTGTGTACACGAGGGCACAAAGTATACACCTTACGAATTGGTGTTCGGTAAAACGGCAAGACTTCCATCGGAAGAGCCGTTACATGAGTTGGATAAATTGCCAACTTACGATAATTACATTGAAAATTTAGTCAAACGATTGACTGAAACCAGGAAACTAGCTTATGCTAATCTGGTTGATTCAAAAAATAAATCAAAATATTATTATGACAAAAATATCAACCCAGTTCAATTTCAAGAGGGTGATAATGTCTTTTTATTGAGTGGACCAAAACCAGGTAAACTGGGAGATCAGTATCAAGGTCCTTTCAAAGTCTTACAAGTATTTCCAGATGGAAATGTTAGAATATCATTTAAAAAATCATCTAAAGTTGTTCATTCCAACAGATTGAAAATCACTAAAATCACCCAAATAAAGAAAAGAACAGAAAGAAAACAAAAAGTTAAGAAAAATCATTCTGATGACTCTGACTCTGATTCAGATTACAAACCTTAATTTCATTTGTTCTATTTTTAAATCCAAATTAGTTAAACATTTATTTTATTTTGTTTTCGTTTTTCTTTCTTTCCACAGAAAATGATTCTGTTAAGAATTCTAGTACTGACAGTAATGTGGAATTTTGTGTCTGCAATAATTGGGTACGATTGCGGTAGTAATGCGCTTAATGTTACTACCATCTCATTACTCGATATCGATGATTGTGATATCGAGGAAGAAGAGGTGACTACCTCAAAAACTCATATTTATATGATTCAATTAGATAAATACACTCATACAAGAGTGTTCCAATGTAAAATTGAAATAAGTCGTACTGTCTACCATTGCGGCATGCACTCCCATGTCTCAATTGTGGACAACGCTCACGCGGAATATATTCAATATATATCTCAAGATGCGTGCATGGCTGCCCATGACCATGGCACTGTTCAGATCGGTAGTACTTTAATTACTGGTCTTCAACTCAATACAACTACAACTAGAAGTATTACTCTAGCGGGTTCAGTCAATAATGATGGTCGTTGTGACGGGGTGCAATATTCAGACCCCTTTGATTCGTATAAAGAAGTAGTTGTGTTGGGTGTTATCAGGATCTCATTGAGATCAGGAATGGCTAGAGTAGGGGTAGATAATGGAAAAATCTATCTTTCCTCAGGTCATGCTTATAATTTAAGGAACGGTAGATGCATTGATCCAATCGGAGGATATTCGTTCTGGGAAGTATTACCTTCAACACCTTACTGTCCAGAAGGTTTCTTTTCAATTCTTCATGCGGGCCACGCCCACAAAATTGTTTCAAAAGATGACACTCTTTACTCAGTTAATTTGAAAGAGGTCAGTTTTACTTTTTCCAAACAAGGCATTGATAGCGCTTGTGGATTAAATTTGATAAGAACGGAACATCCAAAGATTTTCATCATTGAAACTCATAATATTGAGGACTTTTCAAGAAACATTGCGGTTTCGTTGAATACAGACAACATGGATTTGCTCATGTATGTCAATGCAAAATTTGTTTATGTTGAGAGATACATTAGGTCTCAAATACGTGGTTTATATAGAGATGTACTGCGCCATCAATGTAATCTGGAACGAGAAACTTTAAGAAATAGCTTAGCAATTGCGTCGACTATGCCAGACGAGTTTGCATTCCGATTTATGAAGGGTCCAGGTTACATGGCGGTGTTAGCTGGTGAGGTTATTCACTTAGTACAATGTATACCGGTAGAATTAAAAGTAAGGAAAACGGAAGAATGTTATAATCGACTACCAGTATCGCGGGGAAATGAGAGCGTATTCCTGACACCGCGTACCCATGTTGTTGTAACACAGGCGACACAAATTCCGTGTAATTCTCCATTACTGCAGTTCTATCGTCTTGCGAATACTTGGTACAAACTGATGCCACAACCTGTCGAGACGTTGCCACCAGTCCAGATCAAACCCAACGTCAAGGTGACATGGAAATATCAAAATCCGAGTCATCTGGCTACTAGCGGGATCTACACTGAAGAAGATCTCGAAAGAATGCGGGATCGCATTATGTTCCCGATGGAGAACACTGCAGTTCTCAATCAAATAGCACAAAAGGTCTCAGGGAATGGGACAAATTACGCATCACCATCGATGTTCAACATATTCGATGAGAATGCTCTTGAGAAATTAGCTGAAAGCGCGTGGGAGAAAACGTGGGGCCGATTTGTTAGTTTTGGATCTATCAGCGCCGGATTCATCGGAGTATTCATGGTGATCCGAGCATTAAAACTTCTTGTCGATACGGTTATCCACGGTTATACTCTTCATATGGTTTATGGATGGTCTGTTCATCTACTTGGAGCAGTTTGGGACTCCGTTACCAATTTACTTTTACATTTGGCGAGACCTCAGCAAGATTCTACACGCACTGAAGATCGCGATATTGAAGTCGCGGTAATGCCGTCTGCGCCAACAGACGCGGCAAATAAAATCTATCCGAAGATAGACAATCAAAATGAACTTTCGGGAGAACAATCTCCAAGAAGAGACAATTTTATATAGTTTCTTTACATCACTGTTATATCATTACTCCGTTCTTCAAGCTCGTTTTTCTGCCTACAGGAGTAATACAAATTTATACAATGAATCCAATAACTAAGGCTGACCGAATCAGGATGGAGGAAATTAGACTTCGCCTCCAGCAACAGAAATTCAGGCAGTCAGCAAAGAGAATCAGGGATGCTAATCTTCAAGAGGCATCAACAAGGGCTGTCGCAGTAGCAGCCGTAGTAGCAGCCACAATAGCAGAAGCAAAAGCTGCAGCACAAAAAGCTTTTGATGAGAAATTTAAGGACTTCCCGAAGCGGGTGTACTCAGGACCGACAACAGCTTCGGGCCGGCCAATGTGTTGGTCACCAACAATCGAGGATCTACTGAATGTCGTAAGTCCTAGACGACATCGGAGTATTCAACAGTTCCAGTTGGCCAAATGTATCAAGGCCTGCGGGAATGAAGAAGTTTGGATAGACGATTTTTATCGGGTCTATTGCAAACGCCACGCACCAATCGAAGCAGAACGGGAGGAAGAACTGCATCGTATATGCAAACATTCAATTGATGTCGGATGTCCAGAGTGTGGCAAACAACTGGTCATCGTGAGGACAGCAGCAGAGTGCGAGGACTGTGCTCACACCTATCTCAACAATTACCATGTCTACTTTTGCTCGAGAGGACTCAACGTAGTCTACAACGACAATGTAAAGTAGAATTTAAATTTATTTTAGTATTCCATTTAGGAAATTATTCTGTAACATTTAAGGACTAGGTTTTCCTTTATTGCGTCGTTCTCGTTCTTTTTCGTCACTCGCACTTCCGTCTAACTGCGGGGGTGTGACGTCCGACGAAAAATAAGAACAATTAGTTTTTCTTCTTTTTTTTGTTTAAATTGAATAAATACCATCTGGCGATCACCAGATGTTTCTCTTATCATTAACAAACATTTTTCCTCGGACTTGTGTATTTTTCCCATAGTTTTCGAGTGCAGCTGCACAAAATAAATTATCATTCAGTAAATAATTTTCAATTCACGTCCTGGGAAAAATAAATAGAACGATTTCATTTTCAAAAATTTACGCCGACAAATTCTTTCCAACTGTTTGTCTCTAGAGATATTTTCCCATGAGTTTACGACATGCAGCCGCCTGCATGTCGCTGGTCAAGATTAGAGGGTCTAGTTCAAACCCCCAAATCCTTAGATATTTTTCTAGTTACCGACATGAGGTTTTTCTCATGATAACGGAGGTAAACAGGAAATTCCAACGGCCAAAGAACACGTGTTCGTTCGGTCGTTTGGAATGTATTTTGATAAACATTTTTATTATTTTAAATAAATTCTTTTTGCCATTTTCGAATAGCTGTAGCGAAAAATATTAATTTGAATTCTGTTGATTGAATTGAGAATGATATTCTTTTTTTTGTAAACTCTTAAATGAACTTTGATTCACTGAAAAGTGAACTATTTAATTACTTTTATTTTTAGCATGGAATATCTATTTTCTCAATTCTCTCAAACATCTTTCGTTTAGATTATTTGAAAAATTTGTTTCATTTACATTTAATTTGAATATTTGATTTTCCAAAATTCTCAAGCGTGTGAATTTTGGATTGTCAAAATAATAATTATTTCATAAAACTAATCAACATTTCAAACGTTTGAAAATCCTCATTAAAAGATGTTTAGAAATTTAAATTAGAATAATTAATTTAATTAAGAGTCGAGATCGTGGAGGGAGAATATGGGACTCCTGAAGCGATCCTAATTGGTTAGTTGGGGCTGGAAAAGTCCGCCCACACCCCAACGTAATTTTCCAGTTCTAATGTGGAAGAGGGTGGAGTACCTCTGAAACATTAGGACTCACGAAGGTGGAGAGGGAAAACTCTGGGTCAAGGCCTAAGGCCATTGGTCCCCGATTCTTCCCTCCAGAAATCTGTGAGGTCACACCCTTAGTCGAATTGATAAAACTATCTGCACTTAGAGTTTTCAAGTCAGTTCCCTCTTAATTCCCAAAAGTGGAATTTTAACATCGACCCATTGGGCGATTTTTC
>NW_021680988.1:87950-92706 GCF_001412515.2 Diachasma alloeum
TTTTTCTTTTAAATATAGATTCGCAAGAATCATTTTAAATTCAAAATTCTTTTCATTTAAATCATAACCTTTTCTTTTCCAACAAATTTTCCTTTGTTTATTCATTTCGAAAAGGTGAGTGAATAATTTTCATTTTGGTTTAAATATTTAACTTCTCAAGTTTACCGGGAATTTCAAAGAATAAATAACTTTCGTTTGATTCCTTTCCCTTTTGTTTCTTTTAATTGAAGTTCAGGAATCTCGGTTGTGTCAAGGTTAAATTCAATTTTAATAAATTTTAAGCCACCTTTGACATAACAGGGTGATAAAATGAAATGAAAATATTTTTGAAAAAACTTTTTTTTTTACACATCTAGGTGTATTAGACAGATCCACGGGAGAACTAAAACAGATTTATTTATTTATTTATTTATTACAATACCTGCTCTGCAGGGAACAACGCCCTATAGCAGGGGGGGGGTTTACATAATTTACAGTATGATATATTCCAATAGCCGTACAATCGCAGGAAGTCACAGGAAGCTGCTAGATTGTTTTTTATTATTATAATTATTATTATTTTTTAAGTTTAAGTTTAATGAACTATTTACCGCTTTACTAATTAGTATTCTAAGTGGAAATCCCGTATTTTCATAGCATTTTTCAAGAAACAATGTAATTTTTTCAAAATATTTCCATGATGGAGGTCTGAGTCAAAATATTCAACCAGGGCTCTTGTTTGCACGTCATCATTTATGACAGGTCCGCTGACATTACAAAGGTCGCTAAACCAGAATTTGCGCGGAATTACATAAAAAGGACAGCGGAGTAGAACATGAGTAAAGGTTTCGGGTTCATTCAAGTTACAAATTTGACAGAGATCATTTGGGAGCAATTTATAGAACTTTCCAGCTAGCGAGATCGAACTGAAACGGGAATTTGACAATCTAAATTGGATCATGGTTCGTATGTAAGCCCATGGGGTACGGATCAACAGATAACCGGCGGTTTTGTCGGAGGGAGCTCTAGGTATGGCAAATTGCACACTGGTCGATCCAGCTGCCTTTTTTAAGTCTCTAATGTTGTAAAAAATAGTAAGTTTTTCTACCAAGACCTCCTTGCAACCCCGCCAGTAGTTAGGACAGTTTGAGTCCCACATATGTTCAGCATCGATCTCGCTTAGCAGTAAATTGAATTGGGCAATCCAGTTTCTTTTTATGAAAAATTTTAAGTTCTTAGTGGATAGATTTTTTGGTGCATTTCTGTAGAGCTCAAGGAGCCTCAAGTAACATATTTTTGGCAGGCGTTCATCACTCATTTCCAGGATTTTTACAATCCAATTAATAGACAAGCCGAAATTTTTTACTGCGATAGGAGCCAGGTTCAATTCAAGACGTAACAGATAATTTGCAGTGGAAAAATTTAAGTGAAAAAGTTTTTTAAAAAAGGTCAACTGGGCTGATTCCAGCAGATCGAGCTGGAGCAAAGCCCAGACTGGTGCGCCATAAGTTACGGTTGAGGTTATCATGCTTTCAAATAGCTTATAATTAGTGTCCCAAGAATCAGATTTCGCTCTTGCCAATATACTGAGAACAGCACCAGTAGCGATCCTAGCCTTTTGTACTGCAGCACGGGCAGTTTGGAGTCCGAGCGCAGAGCTATGAAATTCTATGCCGGAATAGGTATATGCTTACTAAAACAGATTTCAAAATTCTAATTTCGGAAGATGATGAAAAAAAGGGTGTATCTAAACTCGGCACCTTTCCCGTTTCGGCACCCTGGAATGCGTAAGTAGCACCAAAGAGGATAGACCTGAGTAGAGGCCCGGATCGGGGGGTTTGACTGACTCCAAAAATGTTAGTTGCTACCCCACGGGAAAGGCGGCGTCCCGGTTGAAATGTCGGTAAATGTGATTCGGGTGCGTGAGTAACTCGGCAGTAGCAGTCCCGCTGTGACAGGAACAGGTTCGGAGGGGCATTTTTGTCCTCCTTGTACTCAATGTTTACTTTATGTTTTTCAGTTGATTTATTCGCCGACTAATTAATATTAAGGTGTGACGGAATTTTCGAGAATTCCGCCACCTGTACGAGAGTTCACCGTAAGATCGGAAAACTGCGAACTTCCGACCAAGTAAATTGTAAGGAGAGAGAGTAACGAGGGTGAGTAAATAAATTTTAAGAGAGAGAGAATCGCGTCATATTCCCTCCCCTGAAGGTTAGCACCCCTGTCGAAGGGAGATGCAACATTCCTAATCTTTAGCTCGAGCCTTGGATATCGATCATCGGAACATCCGGACATCAACATCCATGGGAGAATAACGTTCGATTCTTTAAAACCAGTAAATTCACGTGCCGATCCACGATAAAAACGAGTAAAAATAAAATGTTCAGTTGAATTAAAAACAAATAGTTAAATTCTCGATGTTTCGAGGTAATTTCCAGTTTAGTTTCGGATTGAGGGATTTACGGTTAGAGTCATTACGGTTTAGGTAAATTTACAGTCAAATGTATTTACCGGTTTAATAGATATTTTGTTAGTTTCGCGAATTCTGAGTGGAACGAGTCTCCACCGTGGATCGTGGCCGATAGACTGAGCCTCCCGGTGAGATATCGTATTTCCGTTGAGTGTTAGTTGCTGATCATCGAGGTTGAGCTGAAATGCTCACGCTCCCTAGCTTACGCATTTCGTGGGGTTATTGGGCTCACTGGTACGGTTGGAAGGCCCTGTGGGTGAATTTAGGCCTCTCGCCTGCATGGATTGCCATGGCCCATTTCAGATTTACGATTTTGTTAGAGGTGATTCCCCAATAACTCCCGGGAGAGTGACAGCTACGAAATATGCACTCACTCAGTGAAAAGTGCATTCGCGTTGATAAAAGGCGAACAACCGCCTATATTTTCCCCTCAATCCGAGTTTCGTTCGTTTCGTTTAGTAAATTCCGGTTAAAATTCAGTTTCAAACAATCTTCAGTCAAAGCAGATAAAGTGCCAGCCACATAAAATTATAAATTATCTTAAGAGTTTAAATTTGAATTAACGTCCCCGCGCGCGAGTTCCCACCGACTGCAGAAATAACTCGCCGGCGACGGGTTAGGCGGCGCCTCAGTCGGCCGTCGTCACACGAGAATCTCAGTCGAACGCTGGAGTTAGTCGCAGTTCCGCCATCGTCCAAGTCGCCGCGCTTTTGGAGCAGATAAGGGAAAGACGCCGAGAGGACTCCCCGTGGGACCTGGATTGGAAGAAAAATGGTAAGGGTACCCTCTGACCCCAAGTGCACACTCCCAGAGGGACAGTAGTGCACATTTCCCCCGGAAATCCATAGGAGGCTAATGCACATGCTACGGCATTACCGAATGACGGCATCGTGCCCTCTCCGGAAACCCCGTATTGTTCGAACGATAAGTGCACCCATGGAGTGCATAATCGGTTCACAAATACTCTCTCTATTCCTGAGAAGTGATTGTGCAGTGATAAGTGGGGAAATCACAAATAAAATAGGGTTATGCGTGCACGCATGCTCTCCATGTGGTGTGGATGTAGCTGTGGTGCTGTTCTGCATGTTTTTCATTGCTCGGACGGGTAGACGCCTCATTTGGGAGCGCTTTTCGTTCCGTAGTATTTTTCTCTGATATTTTATTTTCATCATACCGATTTCTCGTCGAATAGAAGCCCGTGGGCTCCCTATAATTGAAGCGACGCCACGAGGCTCCTGATCGAGAGAGAATTCGAGAATGTGAACTGAGGTCACCTTGCGAGTGCCTATTCCATTCCTCGAGTTTTCTCCTTCAGTGAAAATTCGTCTTCCCGTTAATCCCTCGTCACTAGCGGTCCTCGTACATGTATGGATCCCCGTGCACGCCATTTCCGGTTGTGCCGAGAGATCATACGCATTTAGGTTTTTCTCCTCCGTTCGCGCGGATATTTCTCTCTCTCAGGGTCCATTCGTTTACTCTCTCTCGGGAATAAATCGTAGTGAATAAATTTAGAATTTCTATTTATCTTGGATCGATTTTGAGGAATGAAATAAATCACGAGACAATTTAACATAATCCACGGGTCTCAGATTTAATTAATTTTCCGATCTGGTTTTGAGTAATTTTGGGATATTTCTCTGGGTTGCGCGACATCTTTCCCTAAGACCGAGCGACCGATCCTACCCCGCTCTCCGAATTCCTCCGAGCTAGTCGAAATAATTCCGCAACCTCTCCCTTCGATTTTCCCTAGTTATCTTTAAGTCTAGTTTTCTTCTCGTTTGGTTCCCTTTGGCTGCGGTTCGTTGATACCGCCGAAACAAAAATCAACTGGCGCCCGACACCAGTTCCTCAAAAGAGTAGCTGGCTTCTCGTTCTCCGGTTATGGCGTTTCTATCGTTTCTACGTTTTTCGAGAACTTCAGGGAACATCGAAGTGGAAGAGGCCGAAGGTGACACACTACGACTACCGTTCAGTCTGGAATTTCTGCGGGTTTAAGGTCTCGGATCCAATCTGTTCTAATTAGTCTACGTTGAGACAAATCACCGTCACAATGGGATGAAACAAAGACAGTTCAATGGAGAATTAAATTCCCCATCCTTCCACCCCCGTTTCATTCCTTAATCTCTGTAATGAAAAAATAAAAACTGCGACGAAAGTCGCGGCGCTATGAAAAACCTAATGTTTTCTCGGCGCAGAGTGACTCCCCAATAATTCGCCCGCTAATTAAAAAATCGTCTCTCCCCTCCTAATTAACATTAAGGAATGAAACCAATGCTGTTCGATGGAGAATTAAATTCCCCATCC
>NW_021680988.1:92817-93547 GCF_001412515.2 Diachasma alloeum
TGGGGAATTTAATTCTCCATCGAACAGCATTGGTTTCATTCCTTAATGTTAATTAGGAGCAGAGATACGATTTTTTAATTAGCCGGGGAGTTGTCGGGAGTCACTGCGCCGAGAAACCATTGAGTTTTTCATAGCGCCGCGACTTTCGTCGCAATATTAATTTTCTTATTACAGAGATTAAGGAATGAAAAGGGGGTTGAAGGATGCACCGTGAAACCATTGAGTTTTTCATAGCGCCACGACTTTCGTCACAGTTTTTATTTTTTTATTACAGAGATTAAGGAATGAAACGGGGGTTGAAGGATGGGGAATTTAATTCTCCATCGAACAGCATTGGTTTCATTCCTTAATGTTAATTAGGAGCAGAGATACGATTTTTTAATTAGCGGGCGAGTTGTCGGGAGTCACTGCGCCGAGAAACCATTGAGTTTTTCATAGCGCCGCGACTTTCGTCGCAATATTAATTTTCTTATTACAGAGATTAAGGAATGAAACGGGGGTTGAAGGATGGGGAATTTAATTCTCCATCGAACAGCATTGGTGTCATTCTTTTATGTTAATTACGAGCAGAGATACGATTTTTTAATTAGCGGGTGAGTTGTCGGGAGTCACTCCGCCGAGAAACCATTAGGTTTACTCTGCGCCGCGAAAACATTGGGTTTCTTATAGCGCCGTGACTTTCGTCGCAATATTAATTTTTTTATTGCAGAGATTAAGGGATGAAACGGGG
>NW_021680988.1:93876-95105 GCF_001412515.2 Diachasma alloeum
GAAAACATTGGGTTTCTTATAGCGCCGTGACTTTCGTCGCAATATTAATTTTTTTATTGCAGATATTAAGGGATGAAACGGGGGTTGATGGATGGGGAATTTAATTCTCCATTGAATAGTCTTTGTTTCATTCCTTAATATTAATTAGTCGGCGAATAAATCAACCGAAAAACATAAGGTAAACATTAAGTACAAGGAGGACAAAAATACCCCTCCGAACCTGTCCCTGTGACAGCGGGACTGCTACTGTCGAGTTACTCACGCACCCGACTCACATTTACCGACAATTCGACCGGGACGCCGCCTTTCCCGTGGGGTACCAACTAACTTTTTTGGAGTCAGTCAAACCCCCCGATCCCGGCCTCTACTCAGGTCGATCCTCTTTGAGTAGCACACACCTCATTGACATGGGCTTAGCCGACTGAAATGAATTTTTCAATTAATGCACTTACTGAATCGATTGCTAATCGTTTGCCGATAATTGAAGTGCATTTAATCACGTTTGATAATAATTTATTGAATTATAAAAAATTAATCAAATTTCGCCCATGGGTTTAGCCGACAAACATAAAAAATGAATATTTTTTCAAGTTTTTTTTTTAATCGAAGCGAAATCGTTTGTAGTTTTCTAATTAATAACTATCAATGATTGATAATGCGATATTTTATCAGTATTAATCATTTACGGTTCAACGTTTCCTAGTGGCGGCAACAGAGATTATAAGGGACATTGGTAGCGCCTATGGAAACACTTCAACCGCAAAATTTCGTAGCGGTGGCGCCGAACTAATTTTGAGTATGTACTTGTAAGTAAAACAGGGAGCGTGTGAGAGCGTCGATAACGGCGCAGAGTGGGGGGGAACGCGTATGGGGAATCGGCGGGCGGAGCGAGCGGTGATGTTCGCTGTCGAGTAGGTGAGGGAAACCTTCCGCAGTTCGAAACGCCGACGGGCGGCGGAATCCTGCCCTTAATATAACAATCAATTTCTCCTTCCCTAATGAGGACGAAGGGATGAAACGGTTGCCAATCGATTGAAAATTGAATCCTCAACTGATTGCGATCTGTTTTATCCCTTCATCTGAATTAGAGGGGGAGAAACGAATATTTATGGATCGAGTGAGTCCCCAAACGGCTCTCGCCATTGAAAAATCCATTTCTCCTCCCCCAGCAGAGATTAAGGGATGAAACTGGTGACAATCGATTGAGAATTGGATCCTCAACCGATTGC
>NW_021680988.1:95819-96757 GCF_001412515.2 Diachasma alloeum
GCAATCGGTTGAGGATCCAATTCTCAATCGATTGTCACCAGTTTCATCCCTAAATCTCTGCTGGGGGAGGAGAAATGGATTTTTTAATCAAACCGCCGGAGAATCGGTCGGGATCCTCTGGCGGTTGAAAAATTCATCACTCCTCCCCTAATTGAGATGAAAAGATGAAACGACTGCAATCGGTTGAGGATTCAATTCTCAATCGATTGTCACCAGTTTCATCCCTTAATCTCTGCTGGGGGAGGAGAAATGGATTTTTCAATGGGAGCAGCCGTTTAGGGACTCACTCCATGCTTCAAATATTCATATCTCCCCCTCTAATTGAGATGAAGGGATGAAACAACTACAATCGTTTGAGGATTCAATTCTCAATCGATTGTCACCAGTTTCATCCCTTAATCTCTGCTGGGGGAGGAGAAATGGATTTTTCAATGGGAGCAGCCGTTTAGGGACTCACTCCATGCTTCAAATATTCATCACTCCTCCCCTAATTGAGATGAAGGGATGAAACGACCGCAATCGGTTGAGGATCCAATTCTCAATCGATTGTCACCAGTTTCATCCCTTAATCTCTGCTGGGGGAGGAGAAAGGGATTTTTTAATCAAAGCCGCCGGAGAATCGGTCGGGATCCTCTGGCTCTTGAAAAATTCATCACTCCTCCCCTAATTGAGATGAAGGGATGAAACGACTGCAATCGGTTGAGGATCCAATTCTCAATCGATTGTCACCAGTTTCACCCCTTAATCTCTGCTGGAGGAGGAGAAATGGATTTTTTAATCGAAGCCGCCGGAGAATCGGTCGGGATCCTCCAGCGCTTGAAAAATTCATCGCTCCCCCTCTAATTGAGATAAAGGAATGAAACGACCGCAATCGGTTGAGATTCCAATTCTCAATCGATTGTCACCAGTTTCATCCCTTAATCTCTGCTGGGGGAGGA
>NW_021680988.1:96782-101846 GCF_001412515.2 Diachasma alloeum
AAATATTCGTTTCTCCCCCTCTAATTCAGATGAAGGGATAAAACAGATCGCAATCAGTTGAGGATTCAATTTTCAATCGATTGGCAACCGTTTCATCCCTTCGTCCTCATTAGGGAAGGAGAAATTGATTGTTATATTAAGGGCAGGATTCCGCCGCCCGTCGGCGTTCCGAACTGCAGTGGGTTTCCCTCACCTACTCGACCAAAGAGGATAGGGGTGACCCCCACGACCGCCACTTTACCATCATCAAATGCCGCAAACTTGACGAAACTAAAAATTCCCTAGCATCTAAAAAAACCAAAAATAAAAATATAAAGGGTGCAAGTATTTGATTGAATCTTCTCCACAGCTGGTTACTGTTATAACATTTATCATTACACGAAACTATTATATCGTATCTGAGATATCAGTGCTGAGTGATTTATTTGTAATGACTCTAGTTATAAAATCTTTAACTATTACTTGTATATCGCTTCCTGATATGCACATCAAAACGCACAAATGTGATGACCTAGGAAATTCCCAATGAGTGATGTATTATATCATTATTATAAGGAAAATTGCCTCTATTGTTTGTTATAAGGACTGTATTACTAAATTGTCCATGGAAAATTGAGTGAAGATGGAGAGAATGACTCATGTTTTTAGATTTTAATTGATTTTTGATGATGGATAATATTTATAGGAATTCATCTCCATATATTAGGATTGTTCCACACAATACTCATAACTCTACAATAATTGAATTCCGAATATTTATTCAATCCCAAACCTCATAACATCTTTACGCAAAATAGTGTATTCAATGAATGATCTGCACTGTTTTCTATCGATGGATACATATTCTCAAGTTTACATAAATCTGAACTAGGGATCATTGAAAATATTGAAAGGTTCGGGATCATAAACGGCGATAGAACTGATGAAAATAATATTAAAAAATGTAACATATCTATAGTCTAACACGCTTGAGATTCAAGAATTATTTTGTGCGAGCAAATGGAGAAGAAAAAAAATTTCATAACAACTATAATAGCTTACAATATTACACCTATGGAGAAATCAATGAAAACAGCCTATTGACGTGAATACACTTATTTAAGTGACTTTTGGAAAAAGATTATTTATATGGACAACCAATTTTGTTTTCGCGCAAGAATCAACGAAGACAAAATTTNTATCGATGGATACATATTCTCAAGTTTACATAAATCTGAACTAGGGATCATTGAAAATATTGAAAGGTTCGGGATCATAAACGGCGATAGAACTGATGAAAATAATATTAAAAAATGTAACATATCTATAGTCTAACACGCTTGAGATTCAAGAATTATTTTGTGCGAGCAAATGGAGAAGAAAAAAAATTTCATAACAACTATAATAGCTTACAATATTACACCTATGGAGAAATCAATGAAAACAGCCTATTGACGTGAATACACTTATTTAAGTGACTTTTGGAAAAAGATTATTTATATGGACAACCAATTTTGTTTTCGCGCAAGAATCAACGAAGACAAAATTTTGCTTTGTCCGAACTGATATTGAATTATCTGTTACCATTTGAGTAAATTACCGACTGTAGAGATATCACCAGCATAGTTCCGTCGTCGTGCTTATACCGTGCACTGGCGCGATGGATTTGAATTATCGCGCGTTAAGGGGATACTACTATGAGAGTTTCAAAAGTCGCGGGTTATGCTGCTGGGGAAATTTTTCAATAGAACAATATCTATTTTAAACAAGTTAAAAATTGCTCTTGTAGTACATATAGTATAGTTATTTTTGCTAATAAATTAGCAATACTCTTCCAAATGGTTATTTTGTACATAATTTTCTTTTATCACGTTTAATTCATTGTGTATCTTATTTTATTAAATTAAATAATTTTTTTTTAACTTATTTTGTCCGCTTTTCAACTTGAATCAATGTTATCATCGTCATTATTCTTCTTATCCCTTTCTTCTGTACAACTGATTCCTTTCTTACGGTTCTATCTCCCCCCTCATCCGTTCGACACGTTATTAAAAAATTGTATTTATACATACTTGAATGAATTTGAAACATCACATTGGAAGAAACCATCAGAAAGCTCACTTTCCGGGAAATTCATGAAAAATTCGAAATTTTCAACAATCATGAAAATCAAATCAGCCAATGTAGCTATTGTAATCATCTAGCAACTTCGAATTAATGGCTTTAAAACAAACATTTTAAACTATAATTGAATTCATTTTAAGCATAATATCCAAAGATATACCCGGAATCCTCATTAAAAAAAAAATTTGCAAATTTTCAAATCAATCCAAATAACGATTATGGCTATCGCCTTCATGTGCGAACTCGGTCAAAAGGACATCCAAACAAATTTTTTAAGCTATCATTCAATCAATTATGAACATTTTCGCTTTAGCTACTAAATTGTAATTAACACAGATTGATAGGGCTCACCAAAACCTATATTTGAAGAATAGAAAATTATTCCATCGATTCATTAGCGAATAATCCAAGACAATTTTGCTTGCATATGTACGCACATATACAGGGTGTTTCAGAACTACATGTACATCTGAACACCCTAGGATCAGGGGGTGATTCTGAGCAGAAAAGTCCTCTTGCACTTTTTGATCAGACTCACCCCTAAAAAGTTATTGGCAATTAAGGGTGGGCCAATGGGGAGTGATTTTTAAGCGGGCGCGCATCCATGTGATATGCAGCATATGTGTGTGTGCCCGCCCCACCATTCTACGAGACAAAAGAGCGCAACGATATTGCTCTCTCCCTCTCTCCCTCTCTCTCCCTCCCTCTCTCTCTCTCCCGCCCTCTCTCTCTCCCTCCCTCTCTCTCTCTCTGAACCAGTCCCTTGAGTGCTGCATTTTTCATAATGCCTGGAAGAGGGCCATCATTGTCCCGGTGAAGAAAGTCAGTTCTCCCAAACATCCCAGTGACTATCGTCCTATTGCGCTACTGCCCTTCTTGGCGAAGGTCCTGGAGAGGCTGGTGTTTAATCAACTCTCTTCGTTTCTTCAGGAGCGCAGTTTGCTTGACCCTCGACAGTGTGGATTTCGGCCGGGCCACAGCACTCAAACAGCGTTACTGAGGCTTGTCAATGACGTCAGGAGGGGCGTTGATGATCGAAAAGTTACCATTTTGGTCCTCTTCGACGTCTCCAAAGCCTTTGACACAGTCTCTCATTCCCTGTTACTTGCCAAACTAACCAGGCTAGGCCTTTCACCTGGTGCTGTTGCCTGGTTCCGGTCTTACTTGACAGGTCGTTCCCAAGCGGTGAAAGGTGAACATGGGCTTTCTTCTTTTGTTGAAACCAATGCAGGGGTACCTCAAAGATCCATCCTTGGCACTCTACTCTTCTCGCTTTCATCAACGACATCAGCCGTTCGGTCATTGAAGCTCGGCATCTTCTATATGCCGATGACCTCCAGATATATCTTGAATGCGATCCATCTGAGCTCTCCTTGGGCATTCGGCGACTGAATGCTGATATCTCTAGGATCCAGGAGTGGGCTACCGCGAATCGTCTTCAGCTCAATGTCAGTAAGACCAAAGCCATGATCCTGGGAGCCAGACGTTTTGTCAATGCTGTGGATATAGCTGTATTGCCTAGTCTGGGTTGTGAGGATGCAACCATCGAGCTGATTGGTAGTGTGAGGAATTTGGGGGTTATCATTGACAGTAAACTAACCTCCAGAGATCATGTTCAACTCGTCACCTCCAGGATTAACTCTGCATTCTATCAGTTGTACTGCTTGCGGCGTTATACTGATGAACCTCTCCGGAAATTACTTGTCAATGCCCGCATCTTTCCCCACATTTTCTATTGCCTGGCTGTCCTGCAAAGCGTAGGCCCAGTACTTGACCTCCAGCTTCAGCGTCTCATAAATAGAGCGGTTCGCTTTGTCACTGGCCTGCCTCGTGATGCCTCAATAACTGCTGCTAGACGTAGTCTTGGATGGCTCTCCATCTCGGGATACAGAGATTCTATCATTGCTAAAACCATGTAACAGGTATTGAGCACGAGAAATACGGATTACCTTGCCGAAGTCTTGGCCGCATATACCTCCAGCAGACCTTGTCGACGAATCCAAGCGCAGCAGACTCTTGTGGTGCCAAATTTCCGAACTGATATTTACAGAGCCTCCCTGGATGTGGGTGGCTCGGAGCTGTGGAATGGCATCCCTGCTGAAATTCGAGAGCTGCCCACGTCCTTGGCCTTCAAGCGCCAGCTGAGATCCTGGCTGCGTTTTCGGGAAGAGCAGAGCTGACTGCGTGTGTTTAGCTTATCTCTTTGTTGACTTCTGTGCTTTATCTCTGGCTTATTTCTAAATTGCTTTTCCATTTATACCTCAGCGTTACAGCTTTTTCTGTTTTTCTTTTCTCTTCGTGCAGTTATCTCATATGGTTCTCTCAAAGTATTTGTTCTTACCATTGTATTTTGTTCTGTATGATTTGTTCAATCTTCTAAACAATAAATACCTTATCTTATCTTATCTTATCTTTCTCCGTCCATCCCTCTCTCTCCCTGTCTCTCTCTCCCTCTCTCTCTCTCTCTCTCTCTCTCTCTCTCTCGCTCTCTCTCTCTTTCTCTCTCTCTCTCTCTCTCTCTCGCTCTCTCTCTCTTTCTCTCTCTCTCTCTCTCTCTCTCGCTCTCTCTCTCTTTCTCTCTCTCTCTCTCTCTCTCTCGCTCTCTCTCTCTTTCTCTCTCTCTCTCTCTCTCTCTCGCTCTCTCTCTCTTTCTCTCTCTCTCTCTCTCTCTCTCTCTCTCTCTCTCTCTCTCTTTCTCTCTCTCTCTGTCTCTCTCTGTCTCTCTCTCCCTCTCTATCCCTCTCTCTCCCGCTCTCTCCCTTTCTCTCCCTCGCTCTCCCTCTCTCTCTCTCCCTCTCTCTCTCTCTCGCTCTCTCTCTCTTTCTCTCTCTCCCCCTCTCCCACTCCCTCCCCCTCTCTCCCTCCCACTCTCTCTCTCTCTCTCTCTCTCTCTCTCTCTCTCTCTCTCTCTCTCTCTCTCTCTCTCTCTCTCTCTCTCTCTCTCTCTCTCTCTCTCTCTCT
>NW_021680988.1:102063-102195 GCF_001412515.2 Diachasma alloeum
CTATCTCTCTCTATCTCTCTCTATCTCCCTCTATCTCTCTCTATCTCGCTCTATCGCTCTCTATCTCTCTCTATCTCTCTCTATCTCTCTCAATCTCTCTCTCTCTCTCTCTTTCTCTCTCTCTCTCTCTCT
>NW_021680989.1:0-28493 GCF_001412515.2 Diachasma alloeum
TAATTTTTTAAAGATTCAAATTGATACTTGATTCATTCACATCGTTCCACTCCATCGGGAGATATTGTCGATTGGTGACAATTTTTTATGGTCACTGAAGGAGCCAAACCATTCATCTAAATCTCGCAATAATCTGCGAAAAATCTTATTCATTAATCTATTATTATTGAATTAATCCCATTATGTGTAGATCGCTGGAGAACAANCATCGTTCCACTCCATCGGGAGATATTGTCGATTGGTGACAATTTTTTATGGTCACTGAAGGAGCCAAACCATTCATCTAAATCTCGCAATAATCTGCGAAAAATCTTATTCATTAATCTATTATTATTGAATTAATCCCATTATGTGTAGATCGCTGGAGAACAACGAAAACGTTCCAACCGTTGAAACGAGTTGGAATGTTTTCTCTCTCCTCCTTCACCATTTGCTTTCTCACTCGCACTCGTTAAGTTTGGCGGAGGACGGGTACGTGTCAACGCGACGGAGACGACAATGAGTGGGAGCGAACGCGATACATATTCCATTCTCACTGAGGGGGGGAATAAATATATATAATCGAACATTACTATAGTAAAAAAAAAACAATATTTGAAGCATGGAGTGAGTCCCTAAACGGCTGCTCCCATTGAAAAATCCATTTCTCCTCCCCCAGCAGAGATTAAGGGATGAAACTGGTGACAATCGATTGAGAATTGGATCCTCAACCGATTGCAGTCGTTTCATCCCTTCATCTCAATTAGGGGAGGAGTGATGAATATTTGAAGCATGGAGTGAGTCCCTAAACGGCTGCTCCCATTGAAAAATCTATTTCTCCTCCACCTAATTGAGATCAAGGAATGAAACGAACGCAATCGGTTGAGGATCCAATTCCAATTTTTTAATCAAAGCCGCCGGAGAATCGGTCGGGATCCTCCGGCGTTTGAAAAATTCATCACTCCTCCCCTAATTGAGATGAAGGGATGAAACGACCGCAATCGGTTGAGGATCCAATTCTCAATCGATTGTCACCAGTTTCATCCCTTAATCTCTGCTGGGGGAGGAGAAATGGATTTTTCAATGGGAGCAGCCGTTTAGGGACTCACTCCATGCTTCAAATATTCATCACTCCTCCCCTAATTGAGATGAAGGGATGAAACGACCGCAATCGGTTGAGGATCCAATTCTCAATCGATTGTCACCAGTTTCATCCCTTAATCTCTGCTGGGGGAGGAGAAATGGATTTTTCAATGGGAGCAGCCGTTTAGGGACTCACTCCATGCTTCAAATATTCATCACTCCTCCCCTAATTGAGATGAAGGGATGAAACGACCGCAATCGGTTGAGGATCCAATTCTCAATCGATTGTCACCAGTTTCATCCCTTAATCTCTGCTGGGGGAGGAGAAATGGATTTTTCAATGGGAGCAGCCGTTTAGGGACTCACTCCATGCTTCAAATATTCATCACTCCTCCCCTAATTGAGATGAAGGGATGAAACGACCGCAATCGGTTGAGGATCCAATTCTCAATCGATTGTCACCAGTTTCATCCCTTAATCTCTGCTGGGGGAGGAGAAATGGATTTTTCAATGGGAGCAGCCGTTTAGGGACTCACTCCATGCTTCAAATATTCATCACTCCTCCCCTAATTGAGATGAAGGGATGAAACGACCGCAATCGGTTGAGGATCCAATTCTCAATCGATTGTCACCAGTTTCATCCCTTAATCTCTGCTGGGGGAGGAGAAATGGATTTTTCAATGGGAGCAGCCGTTTAGGGACTCACTCCATGCTTCAAATATTCATCACTCCTCCCCTAATTGAGATGAAGGGATGAAACGACCGCAATCGGTTGAGGATCCAATTCTCAATCGATTGTCACCAGTTTCATCCCTTAATCTCTGCTGGGGGAGGAGAAATGGATTTTTCAATGGGAGCAGCCGTTTAGGGACTCACTCCATGCTTCAAATATTCATCACTCCTCCCCTAATTGAGATGAAGGGATGAAACGACCGCAATCGGTTGAGGATCCAATTCTCAATCGATTGTCACCAGTTTCATCCCTTAATCTCTGCTGGGGGAGGAGAAATGGATTTTTCAATGGTGAGAGCCGTTTGGGGACTCACTGGATCCATAAATATTCGTTTCTGCCCCTCTAATTCAGATGAAGGGATAAAACAGATCGCAATCAGTTGAGGATTCAATTTTCAATCGATTGGCAACCGTTTCATCCCTTCGTCCTCATTAGGGAAGGAGAAATTGATTGTTATATTAAGGGCAGGATTCCGCCGCCCGTCGGCGTTTCGAACTGCGGTAGGTTTCCCTCACCTACTCGACAGCGAACATCACCGCTCGGAGCCCTCCGATTCCCCCATATGCGTTCCCCCCCACTCTGCGCCGTTATCGACGCTCTCACACGCTCCCTGTTTTACTTACAGGTAATTACTTACAATGTAATTATTAGGAAATGATTTGGAATTATTTAGTAAGGCTGTTTCATAATTTGGAAACTAATAGTTATTCAGTAATTAATAAAAAACTGTTGGTCCTTATACTCGGCAAACTTTGACCGAAATTAATAAAATTTCACTTTAATCAATGTAGAACAATTTGGAAATAATAGTGAGAATGTTTTTTTCATTTGGAAATGTAATATTGCATCGAAAATTAATAAAAAAGGAATGAAGTTATTATTGTTCAGGAGTCACGTGACCGAGTCTTCCCCTTCCCATCACTTACCCCATTTACATATAAAAAAGTGAGGTTATGTCCCTCTCGCGAACCTGAATGTTCTCCTGTCACGTACCTTTAAACAATCTCCTGAAAATTATGAGTAAGTGGTTGAATGGAAAATTTACGACATTTAAAAACAAAATCACTGGACCCCTGATAAAACATGAAAGGATTTAGAGAGAGGCAGACAGTGTCGGAGTGTTTCGTTGCTGAAATCTCTAAGCATCAGAAGCCCAAAGCCCCCAGGAAAGGAAAATCCATGGAGATGAAATACTAAAAAAAACCCTCCCAATTCCCTAAAATCAGAACTAAAAAAGCTGGCGAAATCTCCGAAAAATGAAGAGACAGATAACAGATAACTGGCAGGAGACGTTCGAGCTCTCCAGTGGACGAAATGGGCTGCCACAAAAGTGCTCGGACGAAAAAGCGAGTCTTTCAGATTTTCGATTCCAGTTGCTGCTAGATCTTGTGTTGATCAGTCAAACAAAGGATTAGGTGACATACGCAGCTATGGAGAGACTCTAAAATTATGGGTGTACTCCGGATCTTCTGATCAAGACTCCTGACAATGTTCTTAGGTAATTAATTCATCCTGTTAGTATTTATGAGATGAAGAAAATTATTCAAACCTTCTGAAAAGTTTGGAAAAGTAATGAGCTATTCGATCATTGTGAATAGTTTTCTGAAACTGTTGGTTTTAAAGGGAAATGTTAAAAAACATTTTTCAAAGACGTGAAATTCTCTACAAAAAATGTCACTTCATGAATTTTTTTTAAAGCTGTGTCTTTCATATATTTTAATAAAAGGAATATATCATCCTGTTTGGAAATGTTTTTGTGAACACGATTTGATCATAATTTTTTTATAATTTTTTTCAGTCCGAAGTCCAGTATATTAAGAAAAATCTGTAAAGTCCTCCTTTGAGACCGCAAAGGTGACATTCCAGACACAATCGGAGGACTGCTCTTTTCGAAAAGTCACCCTGATCGACCAAACCCGGAGTTAACTCCGAATCAACTCTAGGTTTATAGGGAAAACCCAGTGAAAGAAGAAAAAAAGTCTACGAAAGTTCCATTAACCCATAGTGAACCCAGTGTTAACTCTGGGTTTAATTCATCAGGGCGGTCTCAAGGTGGGCCACATCTGCATGCAAGTCTACTGCATCTGCAATCGTTTCAATTTGGTGGAGAGACAGGCGAAGACACCAGAGGGAATAAGGACGCAACTGGTGGAGTGGCCCCCCTAAGGATCGCTGGACTGAGATCAATTACCTGCTGGTTGGTTTCGGTTAGGAGATCTGTTTCTTTGAGCATCCTCAATGTGGACAGCGTCCCACAAAAAATCTTTTGCTCTTTTCCCCTGATAACACTCAAAATAATTGGGACTCTGAACAGGATAAAAAAAATTCTTAATGTTCTATCACTTCCCACCACTTCTCTTCTGAAAGTCGATGCATGATCCATAATTTTCGAATATCGTTTATCAATCATGCTGTTCTACTCGAGATTCAACAAATAATAATTGATTCGTAGCGTAAAATATTAATGTTGAATGAATAATGAAAAAGAACACTTGATATGAAATGATTTTATTTACAAAATAAAGTACAGATTTTTCTATTAATTTCTATTGTTAGTTTCTTTTGGTCTGACCCTCGATTTTGTTCATAGGTCTCTCCTGCTTAAACTGCGCCTTCTTCGTCTATTTTTTTTCTGCTGTTATTTGTTTTACTCCAACTCAACTCCTCCAATTTAGCTGAAAAGTCGAATGATTTCGTGAAATTTTGAGTTTGGGGAGAGGCTTTTTTTTCGGTAAGGTGATACAGAATTTTTCGTTGAGATTCATGAGGAATTGATGAAAAGAAATGGAATTAAAACAATTTTATCCCATGTTTTTTGGAATATCTTCGAAATTAGAGGGTTCAGAGACAATGGCGAAGTATATTCTGTGGAGGTCATTACATTTTCTATAAAAAAGGTCTTCTGACATTTTGTTCTAAAATCACTCGTAATCGAGATAATTCAAATATTTCTGAAGGTTGATGAATTAGAAAAAATTAAAGAAAAATCGATTATATGTTCTCCTAAAGTTACTGATTATCAACATAATTTAATCATCAATAAATGTTTTCAACAAAGAATGGCGATGAAAATTCGTAAATATCTATTTGAGCTACTCAAATAATCCTGGAATATCGTCCCCACTAACTGTAGCAAGCGTGAGCAGAAGACTTTGAAGTCATTGAAGACTTTCCTATTACCCGGAAAGCCTCGTTAATGGCTGCTTATTTCGCATCATTCGGCATTCACAATTAAAAAAATATTCCCCTCATTATCAGTTAGCTACACTGTTGATGATACTTAAATATCAACATTTCATTTGATTTCGTTTCCTCCATTGTCTATTCAGGTTTAAAAGTAATAAATTGAATGATTATGAAATTCTAATTGAGAAAGAAAAAAAAAACTTCAAGGAATTTCGAATAATGTGCCCATTGAGCATTTTTTTCAATTGAAAATTTGTAGTGAATCGGCAAACTAAGATAATTACTACGCATCTAGGGTCCGTTGTCGGTGGATATCTCGTGAGTGGGGACAGTTAAGAAAAATTCCATGAACTAAAAAAAATCATATGAAAATTTTGCTATTTCTCCTCATATAGAAGATATTCGTCACAGTGAAAACACCTCGGTAATCTGCAAAAAAAAAATTTATTCAGACGGGCATGACGCCTCATATCACGGACTACATAACGAAAAAAAAGTTCGTCCGTCGGTGTCAGGCAACTTTTCTGGCGATTTTGTTGTCATCTTTGACTTTGCTTCGGACTGCAAACACAAAAAATACTTACATCCTATGACGATCAATACTCTCCCCCGATGGGGAGGGCGTTGTGGATGACTGCATTTTTTGTCAGCTCTTGGAGCCATGGGCATTCCCAAAACTCTTCGTTTCCCTCTGAAGCTCCTGAGAGGCGGAGTTCAATCTCGGCATTCTCTCAGGTGATTTTTGTGTGAAAACTTGTACCCCCGAACTATTGGCTACAAAAACTTCAATTCTCAGTGAACCTCGAGTGTTTTCAGCTAATTCGACTTTAGAGATTTTTCTTAATATACTGGACTTCGGGCTGAAAAAAATTATAAAAAAATTAGGATCAAATCTTGTTCACAAAAACATTTCCAAACAGGATGATATATTCCTTTTGTCAAAATATATGAAAGACAGCTTTAAAAAAAATTCATGAAGTGACATTTTTTGTAGAGAATTTCACGTCTTTGAAAAATGTTTTTTAACATTTCCCTTTAAAACCAACAGTTTCAGAAAACTATTCACAATGATCGAATAGCTCATTATTTTTCCAAACTTTTCAGAAGGTTTGAATAATTTTCTTCATCTCATAAAAACTAACAGGATGAATTAATTTCCTAAGAACATTGTCAGGAGTCTTGATCAGAAGATCCACCCATGGGAGGACACCCATAATTTTGGAGTCTCTCCATAGCTGCGCATGTCACCTAATCCTTTGTTTGACTGATCAACACAAGATCTAGCAGCAACTGGAATCGAAAATCTGAAAGACTCGCTTTTTCGTCCGAGCACTTTTGTGGCAGCCCATTTCGTCCACTGGAGAGCTCGAACGTCTCCTGCCAGTTATCTGTTTCTTCATTTTTCGGAGATTTCGCCAGCTTTTTTAGTTCTGATTTTAGGGAATTGGGAGGGTTTTTTTTTTAGTATTTCATCTCCATGGATTTTCCTTTCCTGGGGGCTTTGGGCTTCTGATGTTTAGAGATTTCAGCAACGAAACACTCCAACACTGTCTGCCTCTCTATAAATCCTTTCATGTTTTATCAGGGGTCCAGTGATTTTGTTTTTATGGGCGCGTTTCGCAATCGACGTAGTAGCAGTAGCAGTACTGCAACCCTATCTAATTTTGCTTTACTGCAGCTACTGTAGTTGATTCCTAAACGCACCCTATATGTCGTCAATTTTTCATTCAACCACTTACTCATAATTTTTAGAAGATTGTTTAAAGGTACGTGACAGGGGAACATTCAGGATCGCGAGAGGGACATAACCTCACTTTTTTTACATGTAAATGGGGTAAGTGATGGGAAGGGGAAGACTCGTCACGTGACTCCTGAACAATAATAACTTCATTCCTGTTTTATTAATTTTCGATGCAATATTACATTTCCAAATGAAAAAAACATTCTCACTATTATTTCCAAATTGTTCTACATCGATTAAAGTGAAATTTTATTAATTTCGGTCAAAGTTTGCCAAGTATACGGTCTAACAGTTTTTTATTAATTACTGAATAACTATTTGTTTCCAAATTATAAAAAAGCGTTTCTAAATTATTCCAAATCATTTCCTAATTATTACATTGATTATTTTTGAAAAATATGTAATTTATTCGCCAAGTATACGGTGGTTTTGACGTTGGCTATTTCGCCTTAGAGTAGTTCCGAATTAGTCCGTTTTTCTGGGTATAGCGCTGAAATACTTTTGGCATCGCCAATAGGTAGGTACCGGATGCATCTCTCTCTATTTATATGCCTATGTGCAGGGGTACCGTTTGTAGCCCTGAGTGTCAAAGGTGGGAGACAACGATTGTAGTGGGGATTAGTAAAAGTGGGGGTAAATCTAAGGACCACAATCTCCTCCAGTTCAACCATATGTAAGAGGCAATGGAACTTACCATCGGAGTAGAAACTGGATTCCAAGTTTATTCGTTGTCAGGCGACTATTCAGTAAAACCCAAATTCTTGCACTATAGATATCAAGATTATTAATGATGTAACAATTTGGGTTTTGCTAAATAGTCCTCCGACGACGAAAAAAGTTGGAATCCAGTTTATACTCCGATGGTAAGTTCCATTGCCTCTTAAGAGGGATATAACCAAAAAGGAGTAAGAAGTTTGACGTTCGAGACCATTCAAACTTCGCCGAACTTTTCGATTCTTTTTAGAAAAAATCGAATCTTGTCCAATAATTGTCGATCGCGATTGAAGAACCAAATATAGCAATGACTCCACCAATGGAGCGAATTCAGACACTGGAAGCGATTGAGAAGGATATTATCGTGTGTTTACAGAGTGCGGGTAGGTTATGATCCCTCAAACACTACAGTAAAGCTCCTAAAGTAAAAAAAATGAATATTCTATCGACGTTTCTTTCTCATTTGTTAAAACTGAGTTTCCATTGTTTTCTTTGACAAATCAACACTTCAAGAATAGAAGCAATAGAAAGCCATCTCCTACAACTATCGTAATGTCCCAATGGTTGTCACCAGGGTTGGGCATCTGTCGATAACGCAAGTTTTTCGTGTGACGTTGTAAAAAATCCATAATTTACTTTAAAAATATTTTTAAAAACCGTATAACGTCACTTTTCATCATAAACCGTGAAGCCCCGGGAAGGTCATACCTCGCGAGAGCCAAGAGTCACGCGGTCGATTCTTCGCGAGGATCATACGTCCCGAGAGTCACACGTCGTGACGGTCATACTTCATTATTGATTGATCTCTATTGAATTATTCATGTCAACATCGCTTGTCTTGATATTAACTTATTTGTTTACAGATTAAATTAAGACTTCTTCCAAGATTCTGTGGAACATTCTTCAATGACAGAACTACTTCCATTGACCTTGGTAGCTTTTTTGAGCTTTCAGAACAAGATGGTTCTTCACCAATGGTCCAATTGGGCTTATCCAGAGCGCCAAATAATAAAATAGAGAATTTAATAAAGCTCATTAGATAATGAAATTGACTTTCTCACAATGGGGATGACTTGTGACTTTGGCCTTTTGTAACGTTTGATCTCCATGAAATTAACCCGTTAGGAGGTATGACTGTCATACGTTTGACCCTAAAATTGAGAGGTAAAAAAATGTTTTCTCAACCGACGTCGGCGGCGGAGTAGATTAGACGCAAGTCTATAGTGTGCGAAAGCTGAGTTCGATTCCCGTGGAACCGAATTTTTCAACGGAAGGCCCCGGCGAGTGGGAGGTTGCTAATAGAGGAACCGCCTGTACCGGCCTGGGTTTTCTGTGGGTGCGTTTCGGAATCAACTACCGTAGCTGCAGGGTGCGTTTCGGAATCAACTACCGTAGCTGCAGTAAAGCAAAAGATAGGGTTGCAGTACTGCTACTGCTACTACGTCGATTGCGAAACGCGCCCGCAGTAAAGCAAAATTAGATAGGGTTGCAGTACTGCTACTGCTACTACGTCGATTGCGAAACGCGCCCTGTGGTTTCCCCATGCTACTTCTATGTTCTATAGGAGTGCGAATGCGGTACAGTGTAGAATCCACAGCCACATGCATGAGGTTGGATAGAGTGCCGAATGGAACCCAAAAAAGGGACTCCGAGGCCGTAAAAAAAAAGTTTTTTCGGAAAATTTGAGGAATTGTCGAGTCCTAGTGATATAATATACTGTTACGTATTTGTTCTTTTCCCCTTCTCAATTACGATCATGTACGATCGTCTTTTACTCATTATTTGATCTTCGTTCTTAGTTCGCAGAGGTGTCATTCCTTCTCATATTTCTCTTTATTATTTCTTCCCCCCGAATCATCTCAATAAAGTTAGAATTACTGAAATGGCCTCTTATTTTACAATACTATTTTTCATGATATTCAATGCTTAACAAGGACCATTTAAATATTACGTCACACGATTAAGGAGGGAGGACGGCTTGTAGTTTGTGACTTTTCGCGACGAAGGGCCGAGGGGGGGAGTTCTTTAAGTTGTGACGTCGTATGTTTTTCTATTCTCAGGGTGTCCACCTGGAAGTTTCAACAAAATTGCCTGACTTTTCCCGGTCAAGTTGATGAAATTCCCTGACCATAGAAAAGGTTTTTTTAATGAAAGAATGTTAAATTTATAGACTCTTAAGTGAAAACGTAGTAAGACGCTTTAGCAAGGACACTGGCATTCCATTTTGAAAGCCATAGAGTGGGGATATTGAAATTCAACTTAGAGAATTAAAACAGTTGATAAATGAGGATAACCTGACGTTGATAATCAATGAGCAATAGATGGATCCATGCACATAACATAACTCCTTTACCAAATGAAATTGAAAGGCAGACGTCGGCAAAATATAATTATCTTTGATTGGCGAAAAGACCCCTTAAGTGAATTTTCGTCGTCATTTCCCATTTTCATCTTCAAAATTTTTCTNAGGTTGGATAGAGTGCCGAATGGAACCCAAAAAAGGGACTCCGAGGCCGTAAAAAAAAAGTTTTTTCGGAAAATTTGAGGAATTGTCGAGTCCTAGTGATATAATATACTGTTACGTATTTGTTCTTTTCCCCTTCTCAATTACGATCATGTACGATCGTCTTTTACTCATTATTTGATCTTCGTTCTTAGTTCGCGGAGGTGTCATTCCTTCTCATATTTCTCTTTATTATTTCTTCCCCCCGAATCATCTCAATAAAGTTAGAATTACTGAAATGGCCTCTTATTTTACAATACTATTTTTCATGATATTCAATGCTTAACAAGGACCATTTAAATATTACGTCACACGATTAAGGAGGGAGGACGGCTTGTAGTTTGTGACTTTTCGCGACGAAGGGCCGAGGGGGGGAGTTCTTTAAGTTGTGACGTCGTATGTTTTTCTATTCTCAGGGTGTCCACCTGGAAGTTTCAACAAAATTGCCTGACTTTTCCCGGTCAAGTTGATGAAATTCCCTGACCATAGAAAAGGTTTTTTTAATGAAAGAATGTTAAATTTATAGACTCTTAAGTGAAAACGTAGTAAGACGCTTTAGCAAGGACACTGGCATTCCATTTTGAAAGCCATAGAGTGGGGATATTGAAATTCAACTTAGAGAATTAAAACAGTTGATAAATGAGGATAACCTGACGTTGATAATCAATGAGCAATAGATGGATCCATGCACATAACATAACTCCTTTACCAAATGAAATTGAAAGGCAGACGTCGGCAAAATATAATTATCTTTGATTGGCGAAAAGACCCCTTAAGTGAATTTTCGTCGTCATTTCCCATTTTCATCTTCAAAATTTTTCTTGAAATCATACTTTTCATTTAATTCAGAAGTATGGTTAAGGGAATTTTCAAAGACTTTTCAATTTTAGCGAGCTATCCCCTTAGGAGGTGATCACTGTCAACTTTTCAATAAAAATACGTACAGCGAAAAATTTGTCTAAAAAATTATGATGCTAACATCTCTCTAGCAGACCTCTAGGTTGGAACTCTCAGTGTTTTTGCAGTTTGCATATTGTTCGAAATGAGTATTTTTCAAATATTTCCACCACCTTAATATGCAAGAATTCCTTTGAAAAGTAGAATGCTGAATTTAGAATTTTCCATAGAACAGCCGCAAAACAGTGGTTTCCCAAATCTCATCCCAAGGGAAGATGTTAACATCCCACTTTTCTAAGTAAATTTAAGATCAAATTCCAGGACAATGTTTTTTGCCAACAGAAGAATTTTCAAAAATTTAGATACTTGGAGAAAACAAGCTTTAAATTTTTAAATTCCATAAAGTTGTTGTAATTCCCTAACATTTCCAAACCAATCAAATTCCCTGCCAACTCCCGGTTTTCCAGATTTTCCTGACGGCCGATACCCTGATTTTGAATCGAGAAAATTGCAAATGCTTTTTTTGACACTGTTGCTTCGTTCACCACGAGCCGAAAAGTGCCTTTTCGTTTACTCATAAACGGAAAGTAAAGAAATAGTATATTTCGATACGAGTGCGGAAGTGTTTTCTCGCCTTCGGCTCGTGCTATAAACCTCCCACTTTTCCCATGAATATCGAACGATATTTTTCATCACAATGTGTGGGAAAGATACGTTTTAGGCACATGAAGTGTGCCTAACATGTTACTGTTTTACACAGCGTGATGAAAAAGTGTTTTCGCTTACTTGTAAACGAAAAAGGTACAGTTCCTCCACTCGCTGAATGTAACATCACTGCCAAAAAATATTCGACGCTAGACGGCAATTTTCAGGAGTGTGAAATTCATGCTTGTAAAAGTTCCGTCTCACTCGTATCGAATTATACTATTACTTCCCGTCTCCGTGTTCTCACGAAAAAAAAAATCCACCAGTTCTGCCAACTATTCCATAGATTTAGAAAGAGTAATTTCAGAATGCTGTAATGACAACAATTAAATAAATTATGAAGAGTTTAAAGAGCATCGCCTGAAGATTTAAATGTTTAACTGGTCAACTGAAGGTCTTCTTTTCCTTATTTGTGTTTTTTCAATTCAATTTAATGAAAAAAGTGAAGAATTGGCCACAAAAGGTGGGCGGTGGTCGTGGATTTTAAGACGTAATTCGCGATCGCAACATACATGTGAGAGCCAGTCCCAAGCTGATCAACCAGATCAAGCGGTCCTAAACTAACTACTCTTGGGGGCCAACCAATGAAATCACTGGAAGTGAACCAATTCTAGACATCAATCAATGAGATCACTGGATTCTCCGTGATCTCATTGATCTCTTGGTTGACCCCCAAGAGTAGTTAGTTTAGAGACCACTTAATGGCTGCCACATCTATGTTACGATCGCGAATATACACGAGGGTCCCTCTTTGTGACAGCTTGTCACTGAACGGGGAAGGGGGTCTAAATCTAAAAAACATGTGACGTATTATTTAAAGGGCCCCACTGCCCAACACTGCCTCTTCGTCATTCGGAATAAAATAAAACATTCGAGTAACCAAAAATTTCAAAATTTCATAATTTCTTAAAATGATGGATTCATTAATTCACCACTCCCCCATTTCAGTCGAATTTTTAAGGAGATTTAATGTTATTGTAATAATCATTTTGAGGAATATTACTTTTGCATTTTTTGTTTCTTGTCATACACTGGTTCTGCGGGTGACAATAACTGGACGTAGAGATTTCAAATTTTTCAACGTTCTCCTATATGGGTACACACGGATTTTCTTCAAGTTTGAAGGATATAAATTGAGGACAAGAGGTTATCCTGAGTTTTGAAAGTCTTAGGTTATTAAAGTGAGAATATATATGCCTCCATATGCTTCTGCTGTATTCCATGCATGCAAAAATTCATAATGAGCATGAAAAACAGATTATTGATCACCCGTTTGTAATCGAAAAGCGTAAAATGATAAAATCAAAGAAACGATCCTGAAACACAATTTCCGAGATGAAAAACTGTCTCTTCTGGCAAAATTTTCAAAAAAATGTGCCGAAAACCAACGACAAGACACTTTTTTGATATTCTATTTCAAAATGGCATAATTTACATATTTTTTAATTTTTTAAATTCCACCGATCGTACAAATTGATTCCAGAGAATTTTTTTTTGTTGAGTGTCAATAATACGCACTGCAGTATTCCTTGCCGTCAGATTCCTTTATTTCGGAAATTTCTATGAGTGAAGAGTTGCAATGAAATTTACAATAATAACACTACCCACTAATTCTCAAAAATTATCGGTCATTTCCTGAAAAATTATCAATGAACTTCCAGAGGAACTTTTCTAGTTCATATGATTACAGTCCTCACCTTCAGCTCGGATTGCAAACTCATGTTCGCCAGAAAAGTTTTTTTGGCCAAGTGACGAACAATATTTTTTGCGATACCTGCCTGAAAAGTGCACTTTTCGAAACGGTTTAATGTGCGCAAAGCAGTTGTTTTCCGCACAGCGTGCGTAGGGTTCACGAACATGCGAAAGTCAATTCTGACTTCGCTTTACGCACTCGAAATTCACTTTACGCACGCTCTTGAACTTTACGTATTTGTACACAAAACCAACCACGTTACCCCCACTACCGTTTCGAATAGCGAACTCGGTAGGTATCCCAAAAAATAGGATGTGTTACACGTGCGTGCGAAAAAGTGGATCTGTACGCACTAGTAACACTATTTCATATGTATCGTACGATATTTTATGATACTGATGAGAAAAAGGCGGGTCTTTGCGCGCGAAGCGTGTAAAGAAAGTGCCCTTTTTTTCACTTGTATCATAAATGAATTATTTCTACCACTTCTCTATAATTTATAAAAATTATAATGCAGGACAAGCGTTCATGGAGCTCAGCAAAGAGAAGTCAAGTCTGAAACAAGCAGAGGGACAGACGAATCAGTTTATTAAAACCCTGGGCCATGTAGAATCGAAACTGAGCGAACAAATAAACTATTTAACACAAGTTTCAACAGGTAAATTGGAAGAAAATAAAAAACTTATTTCATCAGCTAAATAATTTTATTTCCTGCAGTTTGTTCTATTTATTATAATGATTAATGAACAATCGTTTACTCCAGGACAACCACACGAAGGATCCGGCTACGCCAGTCAAAAAGTATTACAAATGGCATGGCACAGATTGGAGCACGCACGTAGTAGGGTCAATGAATTGGAACGCATTAAAAACAAACATCTTCATACAAGATCAAACACCAGATCCACGCAGCCACAAATACCAGTATCGACAACACCAATGCAGACAAATTCAACTCCTCAATAAATCCTCCGATGCCTCAAACAATTCGATCAATTAACTCTGTAACAATTATCATCAATCAGCTGTTCTCCTTGAACGAAAAAAATGAATTTAATTGCATTGTTTTCGACAATATTTTTCCTCACTTCACGAAACAAAACTTTTCTGAAAAATATGAGTTTGCTATACGAGCGGAAAATAAGTACTGGAATCAAATGAAGCAATAAAGTATTTTCCTCCGTCCAAATGATACATTGTCTGAGAAGGAGCATTCCATTCTACCGCGATAAAAAAAAATTTTAAGGCATAAATCTTGAGATCGTTCTGTTTCATTCCCAGTCAACTTTCAGTCAGAGTAATGGTCGAAGTAGGTTAGGTAGCCAAATTGCTGAATACTTCAATTACACGAGTCATCAACACACATGACGATTGTGTCTTTCGTCTAAGGCACCAAACTTTCAATTCCTGGGACTCTTCGTTTGAGTGCTGTGACGAGCAAAAGTCTCAATTGTTTCTCCTCGTCCAGTTGCCTAGTAAGCTGCATCATCTGCGTTTGGAGGCCCCCCACTTGGCTCTTCAAGGCCTCAAGAGCCTCCGGCAGATGCCTGAATTCATAAAATTGGTGAATAAACTCCTTAAAATTGTCATGCACTGGATATCTCAACTTCAGAATTAGCACTTCAAACAAATGGAACATTCAGATAAAATTACGATTTACGTACCTGCCATCAAACGAGTCCATATGCATATTATTTATTAAGGATAGTCTGGGCTTATTAATCGATTCATCCGAATATTCTGAAAATTGATATACTCACGATTAATCTGTTCTATTTTTTGTCATGTTTTCTTAGGAGCCTGTAAACCATTGCATGTTTCCAATCGCTAATTCTGAAGTCAGAGCCGGAATAAAGACATGCCATGCACATGAACAAGTATCAAAGACAGCGTTTAATAGATAATTTTGTTGAGTGATTAATTTACCAGATTGCATTGTAAATCTGTTGACAATCATGCTGTAGCCCTCAATGACTTTCAAGATAATAGCATCATCCTCAAATGTCCGTTCGTCTGTAAGTGGAAATTATTTTTAAATCAATATAAATAATTACTTTCATGAAAAAAGTTATACTCAAAATTATTATTTTTGACTTCAATGGAATACATGGTTTGGCGCTCAGTTACTTGTGGTTCGTGGAGAATGATATCCATCCATTGTGTCAGTCTTGTTTTGAATCTTGGTTGGGTAAATTGGGGGGGCTGGTCGCAATGATGAGAGATTCCACCAAGATTTAGTCTCTGGTGATGAACAACGCTCCTGGAGGTGCTGTTGAAGTGTCCCGTTTGGCTGATTGTTCAACTAGAAATTACAAAATGGAAATTGATCATCAATACTTGTCTCAATCGAGATATCTGTTGAAGTATCTATAGTTTTAGTAATCAGTTGAAAGTCATTAATTGCAAAGTAAAAAAAACATATTTAAAAACATTTGATCTTGTAGTTGTGAGGCTTTTGTTGCCATGATTATTTTCTTCTTCTTCCACATCATCGCTGTATAGCTGTATAAGCGTAAGTGCCACTATGCTGATTTTTTTTAAACCAAACAAGCTTTTTTTTTTTAATGGCGAAATAGATTTTAGAAACTTTTTGAAAGGTTTTTCACCAATCATTTCTGATAGTGACAAATGGGTTAAATTCAAAGAGTCAGCACCACAGGGGCATTGATATTCTTGTCCATGTGGAACTAGAAAAATGACAAAGAAGTGTAAATCGGAATTACACTGTCAGTAATGAATGCTCCCTTATTTTTTTTAAACATCCCTGAAGTTTATTATTAGTACGTCATTATCCGGTCAGGGGTTGACGGGTAATGACGTGAGCGTCATTATTTCGGCATTTTTTATTTAAAAAAAAAATGAAAGGAGCATATGAGACATTTCTCGCTATTTCCATAAGCCAGAAAGGATTTTTTCGTGATTTTTAGATGTTGTAGAAGAGGTTTAAAAATCTATGTAAACGCAAAGCAAAAATGGAGTGGCATTTTTTTTGAACTCTCCAATTTCATCTAATGAATATTATCATAAAGTTACTTTGGTGTCGAAAATTTTTAGTCCAGTGAACGAGTTCCTGGGGTGTTGATATCTAATTACAAGAAAATGAAAGTTGTGTTTAGTGATAGTCTACAATGAGTTGATTAACAAAAAATCACAAGACAAACATTTCGATGGTTAGGGAATCATGATTATCAACAAAAATCAGTCGCGTTCCGTGAACTTCTCTTCACAAAATGTCCTTCAGGCTATAACTTGCAAGTATCGTTGAATGCTTTCCCCAAAGTTTTGAATGTGCACAATTAACACAATATATTATCTATCAGGAATTGTCTGGAAGAACAGTTGCGGGATAAGGTGAAATTTTCCAAATAAAACTGATGGGAAGGAATCACCTGACCCCAACTACTTCACTCTAATTGTGTGAAATGAGAGAGAAGAACATAATTTGAAAAATTCGAGAAATTCCTGATTTTATAAAAAATTTCATAAAAATTTTCAAGTTCATAAAAAAAAATTCCCAGATATTTTTTGGGATTTTATGGAGAATTAAGGCCCGGGTATACTATCTTTCGAGAGTTATCTCGATGTTTTTTTTTCATCTTTCGTCATCAAATTATCAAATTGTCAATTGAGTCCTGTATCATTCCGAAGATTTGCAAAATTATGAATGAATAATCAAAAAAAAGTAGAAAAAATTCTTAATTTTTTCAAAGAGCATTTTTAATTTATATTCAGAATAAGTTGAATAACAAAAAATTGAAAAATGTATCTGATTTACGGTGACAAATGGCGGCCTGTCACCGAATATCATGCAGGGGGAAGACTGATTTTGTAAATCTTTTCCCACACTGCACAGAGATATTTATTACGTAAAACGAGATCTGAAAAAAGTTGTAATACATTGGAGAATTTTTTAATCACACTTTCATCACATAAAAATGGCAGATGACTACATACCACTGTTTTGAAAATTGAGATACCTAGCTGTCACTTCCTATGAGGAGTTAGTGTTTTGTTATCCACCATGGAAAATGACAGCTAATAGATAATTTGCCACAGCGAATCAGATATTTGTAATTTCCACTTTTTTCAACTCATTCTGAATCTCAATTAAAAACGCTCTTTGAAAAAGTTCAGAATTTTTTCTATTTAAAAAAAATCATTCTATCATAATTTTTGGGAATTTCTACATGATGTACCACTCAATTGAGAATTTTGGATTACGAAAAATAAAAAAAATCCAGATAACATTCAAAAGATAGTACACCCGGGCCTTAAAGCAAATTTAAGATACTTCATCATAGTTCTAAGTTCATGGCAACGGTGAATCAAGTTATGGAAAGATGAAGATCAAGTTATGAAAAAATTCAATAGAAAATCTAGCAAATTCGCCAGAAAATTCGATTGGAATTCTATAGAAATTCTATGGGGTTTCTATAGGATGTCTATTGGAATTCTGTTGAAAAATTTCGTTCGTTTTTTGCGTTGATTCTATTGGATATTCAATAAGAAAAAGTCAATAGATTTCGAATTTCTGTTTAAATTTTTCTCTTGAGATTTTTTCAATAAGAATGCTTGGGCATCAATTTTTAAAGTTTTTTGCACTCAGATTCTACAATGCAAAACAAAACAAAATCCAGTGAAAATAACTTTTGTGAAAAGTGAAAATTTTGTGCCCAATAATTCTAATAGAAAAAATTTAAGAGAAAAATTCGAACCGAAATTCGAAATCAATTGACTTTTTCCTATTGAATATCCAATAGAATCAGCGCTAAAGACAAGTAGAATTTTTCAATAAAATTTCAACAGAAATCCTATAGAAACCTCATAGAATTCCTATAGAATTCCTATAGAATTCTAATAGAATTTTCTAGCGAATTCGGTAAGTTTTCTATTGAATTTTTTCATGCGTGAAGATATTCCGAATTAGTGAAAGAACATCAGGATCAGTCATGTTCCAGACAAATAATTGAATGCTTTTGTAAAGGAGCAAAGGAGAATGAAGGGGATGGCGAAGACTAAAAAATTCTGGGTTGTAAGCAATTAAATAAATATTGTTTTGCACTCTGAACAGAATTTTGATGATACAGTGGACTCTCCTTTATCCGCCGACTCCGTAATCTGCAGTCACTCCCCTCGAGGCCTGTTGCCCCTCAAAAACCTTCCACCACTCCATATCTATCGTGCATCCTTCTCTTTGACGTCATGCGCTCTGAAATGCGCAGTGGGTCACAAATGTAAACCACTGCCTCGAATCCCCCCACTATTCTCGACCCTTTCCCTCTTCTAATGCTGCTGTAAACTGGACGGGTGGGGATGTTCCTTTATCTGCGTTTCACATGAAATGACGTTACGACTGAGCACTGTATTCCGACATTTTTACAAACATATCCGTCCTATGAGTTGATTGGAAAACTCACACGAGTTAAATATAAGGGTCACGAGGGTTAGATATAACGAATACTAAGGATCAAATGGAAACATCATGCATTTTCATTAAAACTGTTAACATTCAATACTTCAGATAAGTTCAAAATCAAACGAATAGATGACATTCGTAAACGCTTAGAGTGTAAGATATTGATCAATAAATTAGCATACCTTTGTTCAAAAAAATAGGAACGATTAAAATTAAGAATTAAAATATTACTAAGCATTGATTACTGCAATGAGAGTACAATTAGAATCATCATGAAAAATTGAGTCTATTAATTAGTACAACGTAAACAATTCAAATTCAAATTGAGTATGACGAAATTCACATAACTCTGATGAAACCAAGCAAGTGGAAAGAACGCTCATCAAGATATTGATCGGGGCCGAAACAACCACTACACTTATTTTTTTGGCGGGGACATCACACATAGAGACAACTCCTATTTTGGCTAATTCAGGTGAAAAGGAGCTACCCCTTCTATCGCACTCAATGGCTCCGCCCAGAAGAATCGGCTTCGTGTGTTCATGAGCATCGAACCCGTCAGTGGTCATTCGTAGATTAACGTCATAATTAAGATGTCACCCCACCTCATAAAATTCGTGGATTGGCAGAAGAAGTGACAAGTTTATGGATTTTCTATGCTACAGGATACCCAAAAACTGTTGTATTCAGAACAGCATATCAGAGTTGAACTTCTAAAGTGTGTTTTATACGCCCATATTCCACCGTCACATGTCATGTGAGCCTTACTTCATTGGGGCTACATACACCGGGAGCTGAAGTACAGCCAACTTTATGTCTACTACTGCTCAAGTCCCGGTGGAAACGTTTCTGATTTGTTCATGAGTTCCCGTTACTTTCCGCACTCCCTGACGGTAGAAACGCGTAAAATAGAGGAAGTAGATATCGTTTCTATCGATATACGGGTGAGATCGACAAAAACGGCGCGCAGTGTACGCTAATTTCAAACAAGTGCATAAAGATTATATGTAAATTAAAGTATTTTTAACCTTGCCCATAATGCATGATAAAAAAATAGTAATAGCAACAATACATTTTTTTTTATTCAGCGTTTTGATTTTTAGCCATATTCATGGCTTTCTAAAAACCTGTTTCTTTTTTCAGTTTTAATTACGAGCTACTATGACCAATGAAAGAAATTTTGAACCCATAGATTTCGTCTCAAATTTTCTCAACTTTCCGAAAAAAAATATAGTTTTTATGAATCTATACATTTTGGCATGAAAAACTCGAAAATAATGTTTCAAACTGCCATTTGAGGTCATTCCCCTAATTTTCTTTCTTTTTTTTATTTTCATCGTAACGTTGAGAAAATTTCCCAACCAAAACATATTTTTAATTTTGGCGCTCTCATTAATCCACGGGTGAAATACGGGAAAAAACAAAATTTGGTCCATCAAAAACATTAGATTTTCTAAAATATCTCATTTTGTGATAAGAACCTTTTTTGTAGGGCAAAAGAAGGTCTACAAAAAAAGTTTGTTTGGTGAGGAACTGGAGTTAGGGTGGATGTGAGAGAAAATGTGGAGTGAAATGTTATAAAAAAATTATGGTGACACGAATGATAAAATTCCCGTTTATTAGTGGAATCGAACCACTTCGTTAATGTCGGTTATACAATCTTTAGCGCAATAATAAATGTTGATAGTCTTTAAATTGGAACTAAGTTGAGTCACTGAAATTAATTGAACTGAAATAATTATCATGGTGATGTACTGAACGAAAGTGTTTCAATTGAATACGCGTGCGATCTACTCAATAGCTAGAGTTTAACTACTTTTTGGGGGTTTCGCGATCCCCTGACCGCTCCAACCGAAGGTTCCCGATGGTGCTCGAGAATAGTCGGTAGGATCGACCGTTTAACTGATAGCTGCGTTTCAAACAAGGTTATTGTAAAAACGTCGCTATCTCCTTTCGATTCCGAGGTATTTAGGAAAACTAATTTTTTTTAACGACCAAATTTTGTTTGTTCCTGCATTTGAGTTGGATTGTCTACGAGTCTACTTTATAAGTTAATGAAATAACCTTATCATTCAATAAATCCTTTATTAATTACTTTTCGTATACATAAGTATGAATTTTAATAAAAAGAACCCCTAAGAAATACATATGTTAACCGTTATTTTAGTTTCACGCAACATACCAGGGAAGAAAACACACGCACCAACTAAAAAAAAACTTATTTAAGAAATATATTTTCCTGAACTGGTTCAGACGAACTTTCACAAAGTTGAAAGAAACAACTTAAAAAGGAAAAATACCATTCATGACACATCTATTCAAGTCTTGCTTACTTAAATACTGATTCTATATTTTATATATTTTTTGAATAAAAAATATTAAATAATAGATTTTAGTTTTACGACTTTCTTTCAACAGGTGTTTTTTCAGCTGGTATTCAGCCTCGAGAATTTTCAGTTGGAGATGGTGTGTATGGAGTTGCACGATGAGGATATTCATTTCCACTCTTTCTCTCTCCATGCTAGATTTTTCAGCGGCTTTGTCTCGTTGGTCTTTTGAAGGGGCTAGATTTACGGGATTGCGTAGAGGAGTGGGAGTTTCGCTTGTGGTTCTCGGGGCTAGATCTGACTCGATGAACGTACTTCCAAACTGTCGTTTTATAAACACCAAAAACATTCCCTACGACTCTGTATTCACATGTACTGGCTAAATAATATACAGCAATTGCCACTTGTTTCTCGGGGGACACAGGTTGTCGAGGTTGCAGGGGATTAAATTTGGATTCCAGGGCCGGACGCAAATCATTCATCAGTTCAGTAAATACTCTACGCTCCATACGGAAGCTTTCTATCATCTTCGTCATATTCTTGCAGCACCGTCACTTCCCAGAAATCGACAGAACGGCGTTTCATCCATAACGATCGAACACTTGGTTCTCGCTGTTCAAGTACTGGTTGACAAAGGACATTCAAGCGTATTTGATTGAAAAATGTTTGAATGATGTTATTTTGAAATCTTCGTTGCATTGTGAAAATAAGGAGACATAATCTCATCATATTTTGAAGGAGTGTGGTTGCTAACAAACCAATTGGGATCATGATGCTGAAGCTGCGATGGCGTGAAGATACTCGTGTTAAGGCCTTTATTCAAATCTTCAATTTCTCTGAGGACAAAAATAGAGATATCCATTATTATAATCCCTGAAATAGGTTCTTTGATCCTCTTTTTTCATGAGAGTTGCCTTCTAGAAGAAAAAAAAAACTGATACATTTGAAAACGTGCTAATTATGAGTTTTTTCTTGACGTGACTATCCTATCAATTGAGAAGCACAAAGTCTGGCCTCACCACGTCAAAAACGTCTAAACGTAATTAATTTGTTTAGAAGGCGGAAATGACTTTTTCTGCACCGTGTCGTGTTAGAAATGTGAATTACCTCAATTAAAACTTGTTGACTGCTCCAGTGACAGCTTGATCATAAGTTTATGTTGCGTCTGTGTTGACATGCGAGGTTAATACGGAGTCCATAGATAAGAAATAATGTCTAATGCCTCAGATTATATACTCTTTCCAAACACCAATTTCCGAACATATTGTATTATTCAATGTACCATGTAAATGTGATAATTTGACAGGAATAGCTATTCTCTATCCTGCACTTTATTGCTGACCTACCGATGACTTGATTGTAAGTTCCTCGGATTTCAGGCGATCTTGAATAAAGTTCATGTTCAGGCGAAATCCGACGGTGGAAACGCATCGTTAGTTCAACTGCAAGTTGAGCTCTGCTCTCTTCCAACTCCCGGTGTATATAGCTCCATTGAAGGGCTGCAGAAAAGAGCCCACCGTGGACATGGATGATATTTGAGGTGAAATTGGAACCGACCTATCTTGCGATGGAAACGCTACCTGAGTTGAAGGATCGCATGTAGAGAGTACGATGGAAACGCGTTCGTATTAGAGTCTCCAGCGCGTTTCCACCGCATTACCGCCATTCAAATTTGGTTGAAGTTGAACTAAACTTTCTAGATATTTATCTTGCAGTCTAATGAGTTTCCACCGTCTTGCGCATTATTGGGCGGGGGGGTTTTATTCAAATGAATTATCATGCGTCTTAATTCAATTTTCAATGGAAACTACAATCAATCACTAGAGATTTTAATGACTTTATTTGTTTAAAGTTTTAGTATTACTTACTACCTACAGATACCTACAAAAACTTTTATAGATGAACTTAGCGCATTTGTTAAAAAATTGTATCGGATTACTACTGGACTTCTTGAAAAAAACTGTTGATGGGAAGGGACCACAAAAATTCTTGGTAGGAATCACCGTTCACCGCGAAAAATTTTCTGGTGTCAAATTATTTTTCATAAACAATTTTCTCCGTATTATATTGTAAATTGATTCTGATGAATTCTATTGAAAAATAGCACACATTTTCTACGCATTTTCTTAGGATATAAATATTCAATAAAAATTATTTCAAAAAATTATTTTGCATAATCAATGTTAATCAACCTTTCTATACAGTCTGTCACATAGGGATTGTTTGCCGATGGTTTACAGGAATTCGTCGGCTTGAATTTTTCTCATTTTTTTGCTAGAACATTCCAATGCAAAAAGAAAAAAAAATGCACGGGCAAAAACTTGACAAATTTATGCTAAGGAATTTACTCCGAGAATGTCTGAATAGAATGGGTTGTATAAAGATTGGAAAACCTATTGAGTTTCCCAAAAATAGATCCTATCACTAATTCTCTTCATTTAAATTTCACCCTATAGAATGGCATCATTTGAAGTCACGTGATATTCCTTACATAGTATCACGTATGAAAAAATTTCCTATCGTAAAAAGGAGAAAGGAAATCGATCTCGAAATATCTCGAAAATTTCAAATAAGCGTAAGCGTAAAACTGAAACCGAAGCGCCACTATATGAGGAGATGAAAAGGCGTGTGCGTAGCACGCGTGGCCGATCTCGTAATAGAAAAACCTATCGCCTTTCTCAAAGAACTCTAATTAATTTCTATTGAAACTCGATGCGAATTCTATTGGAGTTCTATCAAAATTCTATAGAATAAAACATAGTATTTTTTCGCTGATCTCAGTTAGATCATAGGAAAATTATTTTTTTCCGGTTTACTCTTTTTTTTTCAGGTTCATGTTATACAGAAATCATTGTTTTTAAGTTATTGATTTTTCATCAAACTCGCCATTTTTCAATATTAAACATCTTTCATTTATTATTTCAATGTTCAACCACTGAAAACAATAATTTAAAGAGTAAACGGAAAAATCATTAATTTTTCTATATTCTACTTAAGATAACGGAGAAAAATGCTACGGTATTGGGACAATATCTCGAAATATAAATAAGATGAAGGATTTTTTGTAATGATATAGGAACTGAGGTTTTGTGGGAAGATTCAATTCACTAACAAATGTGATTACGTTAATTAATCATAGCATATTTACAAGACGTTTAAAGGTATATACAAAAGTAAAGAAAAGGTGTGATTCGGTAAGAGGATTATAACCGACTATTGTCTGAGCTGTCTCCCGATTCGCAAGACACCCGAATTCTGTAAACGAGAGAAATCAGAAATATACGCGTGACACGATGAGTGCGAGTGAGACGGCGCGAGGGGTTTCGTGCTCTTGTCAATTATCTTCTCTCGGTATCGGTGGTCAGCACGTGTGTATGAGTCTATGTAGCGAGCCGCTACATGACTCCCCTGCTTGAGTAAAAACGATGTTTTTAGAACTGGAACAGAAAAACTTTTATTCTTGAAGTAGATAAATTTTTAATTTGGCAAGCAGGTGAGAAAAAAAAATTTTTCGTGGAAAAATTAATCGTAGAACACATGAATTGTCCATCTATCAACGAACGTTACGCGTCTCCTTCATCTTCCAGTGTCAGCTGCAGTGCTCGTGCTTGGCAGCGGCTCATTTTGTTGTTGTTGGTGGTGTTGAGGCCCGTCATCTTAGCGTGGAGGTTGCTCTGGAAGTTGATCCATGTGCTCCGGCAGTATTTGTGGTGTTTCTGTCAATGGAGCACCTTTGTCCACTCCGCGTGTACAAACCAGGTAGTATTTCGCGTGTCGAATGATGACTCGGTATGGGCCGTCATACGGTGGAGAATGATTGTGAGTTTGCGTCTGGGTACGTACGAAGACATGCGAGCTGTTGGCCAAATCTGTGAATGTGAAGATTGGTCGTGTTCCATGCCGTAACATTGGCGCAGGTTGAACGCGTTCGAAGTGTCCTCGAAGGTCGGGTAGTAGCTTCGGTGCTCCTCTCCTGTCCATTGGCGTGAAGAATTTTCCGGGGACTCTGATGTTCTCTCCATATGTTAAGTCTGCTGGGGTGCTCTGGATGTCATTTTTCCAGGATGTTTGAAGTCCCAGCAGAGTTAGAGGTAGCGCGTCGTACCACGAGTCTCCATGGCCGCGTAGGGCCGACTTCTGTTGCCTGTGGAGTTTCTCGATGAGTCCATAGGCCTATGAATAAAGCGGTGTTGTCAGCTTTCGGTCGATTCCAAGGAGCTGAGTGAGTTGTGTGTACACGTCTCCGATGAATTGTATTCCTCTGTCCGATGTTATTCTCTTTGGAATGCCAAATCTTGCGATCTAATGGTAGAGGAGTGCGTGAATCACGGTGCTCGTGTACTCGTTCTGGAACGGAATTGCCTCTGGATAACGCGTCAACCTGTCTACGATGGTTAGACAGTACTTATATCCTTTCGAGGGTGGCAGAGATACCAGGTCAATGTGCATGTGTTCGAAGCGTTGCGCGGGTAATTCGACCTCGGCAATCGGTGTGGCTGCGTTTCCCGTGACTTTCTGGCATTGGCACAGCACACAGTGTTTGCTCCATTTTACCGAGTCTTTGTTCATGGACGGCCAAACGTAGTGTTTCGCGACGAGTCTTCGCGTTTCTCTTCGTCCAGGATGTGCTAGCGAGTGAAGTGAGAATACCACTTGTTTTTTCAGCGGGGCTGGTACGTATGGATGGACTGTACCTGATGATATATCACAGTACAGTGGCTCGTCCATCCCTGGAAGTTGTAGGCGGTCCAAATGTAGATTCACGTCCGGTCGCTGGAGTAGCTGCTGCAGTTCTTGGTCGTCGCACTGGGCATCTATCAGCTGTTGAGTTGTGACAGCGGTTGTAACTGATTCGACTTGTGATAAGGCGTCTGCCACGACGTTGTCTGGGCCCGCGACGTATCTTATGTCCGTGAAAAATTGGGCGATATAGTCTAATCTTCGATATTTCCAGGGTGAAGCTCGTTCCGGTTTTTGTTCAAAAGCGTGGGTCAGTGATTTGTGATAGGTGAATATGATCCCGTGACGTCCTTCAAAGATGTGACGGACTGACTGGAGTCCATGCCACTGGATGCTTCCCTTTGACGTTCGGACCCTGGGTTGCGGCGTTCAGTGGGGCGAGGATTTCTGCTGCTGCCTTGACGAACTTCCGGTAGAAATTCAGGTCCAAGATATCTGCGTAGTGACTTCACCGTGGTAGGTCTTGTGAACCTCAGAATCGCGTTGACTCGATCCTTAGGCGGCTTGATGCCTTGAACGTTTATCACGTGGCCGAGGAAAAGTACTTCCGGCTCTCCCAGAACTGATTTGGCGATGTCGATTATCAGCCCGTAGTCCTGGAGTCATTAGAAGAGAATTCTCAGGTGCTCACGATGTTGTTCTTCGTTTTACGATGCTACCAAGATGCCGTCTACGTACGGGAACAAGAATGGTAGATCGCATGTGACTTCGTCTATCAGATGTCGGAATGTCTGAGCTGCGTTCCTGAGGCCGAAAGTCAAGTACGAAAACTCAAATAGTCCGAATGGCGTGATGATCGCGGTTTTCTGAATGTCATCAGGTGCAACTTGAATTTGGTTGAATGCCTTTACCAAATCGACGGTGGAGAAAATTGTTTTGCCATAAAGATTGGCAGCAAAATCCTCTAAGTAACGGACAGGGTACTTATTTGGTATGGTACTGTCGTTGACTGCGCGATAATCACCAGATGGTCTCCATCCGTTTCTGCTCTTTGGGTAGTGCTCCCTTTGACCAGAGGATGAGCTGTACTGCAGTCCAGAATCATGCTGCCTAAGTAGACGAAGGGACCTATGGATGACAGTTTTCTGCATTTAGCCAGCTAATATGAATGCATTGCGCTTACAAGCCGAGATGATTTCGAGTGCGGATATGAAAGACTGCTTCATTCCCCTTAGAGAGCCAATAATGAGGACAACCAATTTTACTCTGAAGCCCCAGTTCAGTTGACGTAGCTCAAACCGACGTGATTGATACTTGAGCCTCTTGTCTTCTTCTTTAGCTGTGATACTGCTTTCTGCCGGAGCCGATATCTCAATGACATAGATGGTTTTGTCATCGAAATCAAAGAGGACAATGTCAGATTTGATTGCAGCGATAAGCTGCAACCTCTCCTCCTCGATCTTACATCTCTCATCCACGATGACGGACTCAATACCTCCTGAAGCATAAGGCAGCACCGGCGTTCTGTCTATTCCATAGGAGTACGGCAAAGGATAATACAGTACTCTCAAAGCCGCATAATATCCATGAATATAACTCGTAATTGCATACTTCGGACAAGCTGATAAAAAATTCGTTAGTCCCCGGGGACTGTCCATAAACCCGACAACGAGTGTCTGCAACTTGCACCCCCATAACGCGACTCCGATAGACCAGAGTGTTTATAACGCCATCCTGACACGCGCATATAAAACCCTCAGTTTGGGGCATCAAGCCAACAGACTTCAAGAAAGCAAAAGTCAGCTGGACGGACAGACCCTACTCTTCCACATGACGAAAGAATACGCCATGCATGGGCTTGTTAAGGTGCTGACGGAGCAAGGTGGACTGCTACGCCTCCTTGATGGCCACTCTCCGTCGAGACTTGGTCATACTGGCCAGTAAATTACGAGGCAACTGACCATCTCGACCACGACAAAACTCCAGACCGAGGGAATCTGCTGCGGTATCTGCTGCCTTATACAGAAAGGCCTACACCCCATGGAGTTCATGATCATGCACGAACTCCAAATGCGGATCCAAACCGTTTATAATGTCACATGCTGAACCAAGGAGCAGACGCTCATGAAGATATTGTAAATTGAGAAGTCCTCGTCCCCCACTCTCTCGCGGAAAATATAACCGCTGACACGAAGAGCGTGAATGCAGACTCCTGTGGATGTTCATCAGCGTGCGGGCATCTCAGTACATCTCTACTCCACTTGAGTATACCAAAAGAGGAAAGAAGCACTGGAACAGCAAACATATTGGTTGCGGCAACTTTATTCTTGCCGGAAAGCTCGGATTTCCAAACTTTGCGGAGCCGCCGCCGGTATTCCCCACGAAATGTCCCTTTGACTTCAACAGCATCTACTATGGATCGCTGATTGAAGCCAAGATATCGATACGACTCTTCGGCACCAAGATAATGTATGACGCTTCCATCCACAAGTTGAAGATCACCCATCTCGCTATCGACTTCGCCCCTTTTCAGATGGTAAACGGCGCACTTGTCCAAGCCGAAACTCATGCCGACCGCACGCGAATACGTCGCAACAACGTCAAGCTGAAGCCTCCTATCGCCAGGTCTTCCGGATTGATATCCCCCAACACAACGCAGTGCAACAGATAGCGGCATTACCGAGATGCAAAACAAATTGCCTATATATATTGGAGTACCTTGGCTTTCTACCCTAAAGTACTCCAATAGTAGGAAAATGAGCTCATGACTTGTGCTGTCGAATGCCTTACGATAGTCGACCAGGCCACTGAAAGACCCCCCCCCCCCCCCCCCCCC
>NW_021680989.1:28517-96673 GCF_001412515.2 Diachasma alloeum
TACCCCCCCCCCGCCGCCGCCATCACCAATCATCATTATCAGAGCAGTCGGCTGTGTAAGCACCACAGCCTACAGCCTTAGATGTTAACAGAAATGGAAAATGACGGAAACTGCCATCGATCGGGCACCATACGAATGCCATCACGAAAAAAACTTGCAGGCGTTGAGGCGATGAAGTCATCGACGAATTTTCGTACATCGTCCAGAGTTTGGACGTGACTTTCCTCCAAGGCGTGCTGCATGGACCGGAGCAGATGGTAATCAGAAGGGGCCAAGTCCGGTGAATAAACCGCGTGCGGGATAACCTCCCAGTCCAAGCTTAAAATGGTTTTCTGAGTTGCGCGAACAACATGAGGTCGAGCGTTATCATGGAGTAGCATGACTTTCCGGTTTCCTTGCCCAGTAAAGGGCCTCTTCTCATTAAGTACCCCGCTCAATTTGTTCAATTGTCGACTGTAGCCTTCTGCAGTAACTGTCTGACCTGTTTCCAAAAGTTCGTAATAGAGTACACCCTTCATATCCCACCAGATGCAGTGGAAAACTTTTTTCAAGTGAATTTTTTGTTGGGGAGTGGATATCGATGGTTGTCTGGGATCCACCCATGACTTTTTGCGTTTGGGATTAGTAAAAAATAACCATTTTTCATCTCCCGTCACAATTTCAGACAAAAAATTTTTCTTTTAGCACTTGACGAGCAGCGAAAGACAAGTGTTTATGCGTGGACTGAGGTTATGTTCGGTCAGTTCGTGTGGAACCCATCTTCCTACCCTTTGTATTTTTCTTATTGCGTGTAATTGTTTCGAGACTGCTGCTTGAGTAACTTCTAGGTGAGCTGCAAGCCCCTTTTGTGTTTGCGTTGAGTCTTTGTCGAGTTATTCTTGCAATTCAGCATCTTCAAATTTCAGAGGTTATTCAGGACGTTCCTGGTCACTGAGATCGAAATCACTATTTTTAAAGCGTCTATACCAATATTTACATCTATCCTAAGAGACACTATTACCGCCAAGAGTAGAACAAATAGAATCGCGGGCTTCAAGGTTTTTTTTTCCTTGTTGGAACTCATAGAGAATACAGTGCTAAATGTTACCTATTGAGGTACTGGCCGAAGAGCGAAGGTCTCTGTATTGACGCAAGAAGTCGGAAACACAAAGCGCAGCAGAGCTCAGCGCAGACAAGGGGCGTAAGACCTTACAACGATGGCGGCGAAAGTGGGACGCCTTTACCAAGGGGAGATGGGCTCATCGCCTGATCCCACAGGTGGCCGCTTGGATAAGTCGAAAATATGGCGAGGTCAATTATTACCTGTCACAAATGCTTTCAGGACACGGGTGACCGGAGTGCCTATTTTGCACACGAGTAGACGAAGACGCAGGGCATATATTATTTACATGCCCCCGCTTCAATGAGATCCGAAGTACGTGGGAGTCCGACCTAGGAAGAGAGGTCAAACCTGAGAGCCTGGTGGACGCAATGCTGTCATCAAAGGCAGCCTGGGACACAACGTGTAACTTTGCGGCCGAAGTCATGAAAGAGCTCAGAAATGAGGAACCTAAGCGCAAGGCTGCAGTGTAGGTGAGAAATCTTTTTGGAACCTCCTAATCACGCACAGCATCTTAGCGGGATAGAGGGACGTACATCAGATGAAAAAACGTGGAAGAGCAAACAGCTGAGACCTCCCTCGCGAAATAATACTTTACGGTGGTGCCGCGAGGGGATGAAAGGTTAGTGGAAATATGTCTGACTGGAGTTTAGTCGGTAATGACAGTTTTGTCCGAGTCTGACACTCATTTAACGGAGGGATCCTACTATCCCCTCCCTCAAGTGGTCGTGCGTCAATGCATTATCCCAACAGACAAAAAAAAACACATACACACACGGATGCATACACATGCATACACACACACACACACACACACACACACACACACGGATCCTCTCAGTAAGGAACGCCTTTACTTTCTGAGAGCTTCGCAGGCTGGAAGGTACTGCAACGTGGCGCGTATCCAGGTGGTGGATAGGAGAAATCTCGATATTCTGCACTGCCGTTCAGAATATAGGGTATCGACTAAATAAAATACGTCGGCGCGAACCAACACCTTCCGAGAAATCCAACTCTAAAAGAGGTGTACAGGGTGGGCTCCCTAGAACACCCCAGGGTCAGGCTCCCAATAACAGCTCGTAGAACCATGATGAGTGATGATAACATGAAGAGTTCCTATGCAGGTAGCCCGCTGAGGGAGAATCCTGCCATCAGCGCTAATGCTGATGCCGACTCCATGGATATGGGAGGAGCCAATCATCATTTTATTGGAACAAAGGTAGACAACTTGGCCTCACATGCTACAAGTGGGGCAGAGCCACAGACTCGACAGGTGACAGACGTCACGACGCCAAAAGACGGAATGAGTCAGAAGCAGGAGTGGGATCGCCATGAACAGCTTATTAGAGATCTGCACTCCCAGGTAGCAGATAAGAATAAGCGAACCATAAATGAGGGCATCCGCCAGGTTGTTAGGAAGATTCATGCTTCTGCTAGGCGACTTAGGTCGATGCACGAAGCCCAGGTAGAACGAATGGTGCCGATGAAAGTTGTACCCGATGAATCAACATCGAAAGAGGTGGAGATCCAAGAAGGGCCACAAGACCAGAAGAGCGAGGATCCTCGGACCAGCAAGAAGAGGAACCGTGATTCACCTGAAACATATTCCGATACGCTCAAGCGACCCAAAAAAGGGAAGACTCCGACCCCACCTAAGCGGGTCTCGAAACCAAGTCAGGAGGACAAGAAGAACAAGGATGAACCTGACATTGAGAAGTCTGCGAAGGCCGAGCATACCAACGGCAAACCCAACCGAGGCAGGACCAACCAAGACGAGACCGAAGTGGATGAGGGCTGGCAGAAGTAGAAGCGTCGGAGAAAAAGAGGTGACCCGACCCCAAAGCTGCCACGGAGAAACCCGAGCCAAAAGCAGGCCCCGAAGAAGCCGAAGATCAGGCCAAACGCGCTGATCATTCGTCCAACGGATAAAGCGAAGTACTCGGAGGTCTTGAGTCGTAGAAAGAAGGAGGTTCCTGCTGAAACAGCAGCTACGTGTGTCGATAAAATACGTAGAATGGGCTCAGGCGACTTACTTATCATCCTGTCTAAAGGAACAGAAAGGAAAAGCCAGAACCTGGAGAAAGCCGTTTCCAAGATTCTTGGAGAATCGGTAAAAGTCCAGAACAAAAGCCCACAAGAAGAGCTCGAGATCAAAGACCTTGACGAGGAAACCCCGATGGAAGACGTCCTCGATGCCAGGCGGAACTCAGATGGCGACAGCAGTGAAATTGCACTGAAGACCATCAAATCGCTACGCCGGGCATATAGAGAAACGCAAACTACCTTAGTGACACTTGCGCCTGTCGCAAGGAGGATCTTAGGCGAGCGGGGGAAGATCCGAATTGGCTGAGTCAACTGCCGCGTGATGGCAGTGGTAAGACCCCTAAAATGCTTCAAATGTTGGCATTATGGAAATGCTGCAAATGTTGGCCGAGAGGTACAGAAGCGAGATCGACCGATCGAAACTCTGTGTCAAATGCGGAGTGGCAGGGCATAAAACCGCTGAATGCGAGAAAACTGCCCGCTGCGTTCTATGCGCACGAAAAGACCCCACGAAGAATAGTGCCCATATCGCTGGTAGCAGTAAATGCCCAGTCTACCAGGAGGCACTCCAGAAAATCTGCGCTCAGCAAGAATGTGTGTCTTGCAGGTGAACCTCAACCACTGTGAGGCCGCACACGATCTGCTCAAGTAGACGGTGCGAGAGCTGAAGGTGGACGTTGCGATTCTTTCGGAGCCGCACAAACAACTGGACACTCAACCCTGGCTAGCCGATGCAAGTTCCAGGGCCGTCATTTGGTCTTGTGGACAGTATCCACTTCAACGCAGTGCCAATAGGGGGAAAGCTGATTTTGTGACAGCCAGTGCAATCAACCAAAGCAGGTCTCCTCGGGGAAGACGCTGAGGTTCTTAGCAAGGGCACACAGGAGAATATCGAGATCAAAGACCTCGATGATATGACAACAAAGGAGGAAATTCTGGAAGCCCTATGCAAAACAGCGGGCAACGAAGTGCGGATGACGCAGGATGCCATAAAATCCTTGCGAAAGGCCTACGGAGGGATACAGATGGCGAAGATCTTGGGGGACCATGACAAAATTCGGAAAGGCTGGGTTAATTGCCGAGTGAGAAGAATAGAGAGACCAGTTAAGTGCTTCAAGTACTGGCACTACGGACACCTCGCCACGAAGTGCACGAGTACAGTCGACCGGTCCAAGCTCTGCGTCAAATGCTCAGCGACCGGCCACAAGGCTTCAGACTGCACGGAGCAGCCGCAATGCGCCTTGTGCACCAAGAAAGGCAACGCGGAGAATTGTGTCCACACTGCTGGTAGCAGTAGATGCCCAGTGTATAAGGAGGCACTTCAGAGGGTCCTCAATAAATGAAGATGAAATTACTTCAACCTCAACCATTTTGTGAGGCCGCGCATGACCTGCTTATGCAGACGGCGCATGAGTTAAAGCCCAATCTTGTTATCATCTCAGAGCCGTATTGTCACCTGGACGCTCAACCCTGGGTCACTGATATTAGCACGAAGGGGGTAATCTGGGCTTGTGGCAAACGGCCATTTCAAACCAAAAGTAATAGTGTACAAAATGGCTTCGTGAAGGCGAAGGTTGATGGAACTTATTTCTACAGCTACTACGCCCCGCCGAGCCTTTCTACCGAAGAATTCAAGGATTTCTTAGATCGACTGCAGACAAGCGAAACTGCTTATGAGGGGGCAATTAAGAGTTAGAACCAGAAAGCTTCTAGAGCGGCACAGAGGGGATCTGAGGGTAGCAGTAGGGCTCCTTACGGGTCATACAGAGCTCATCTGTTCAAGATGAAACTTGCAGAACAAGAAGACTGCAGACTGTGCGGAGGCGATAAGGAGGGCGTCATCCACATTTTATGTGAATGCCCCCTATTAGCACTCCGTCGCTATAAAATCTGGGGCCAGGCTTTCCTGAAACCAGAGGACTTACAACANGACCGAAACTAAGGCGGATGTTACAAAAGATCGTATGATTTAGGTGACTCTGGGCGCTTTAAGTGACCAGCCGCGCATATTCTATTCTATTCTAGATCGACTGACTGAGGATGCGAAGCAGCTCTTTTCATGAGCAGCCTTACAAAGGGCAACTGCTCATGGAGAGTAACTGATATCTACACCGCGAGCGACCACTGCGCGATAGTCTGGGAGACATGTCCTCGCCAGAAAGTCACCTCGATGCCTAAGAAGACAAATCCCATTGGCTGGAAAGTGAACACCTTCGAGCTTAGCTCCGTTTCAGCCGCACTAGACGCCCCCAATCAGTGGCAGAAATGCTACTGAGAAGGCGCGGAACGTCATTAAACGAGTAACAGAAGCATGTCATGCCACCATGACCAGGAAGCGGACCACAATCCCGCATCCACCGATTTACTGGTGGAATAACACCACCGCCACCCTGCGCAAGGAGTGTAATGCTGCTAGAAGATCTCAACGTGGCTGTAAAAAACCGAACTCCGAGGAGCTGCGGATGAGGTATAAGAAGGCTTGCCGGAAGGTCATCAAAGCTATCAAGTCCAGTAAAAAGCAATCTTGGAGTCAGCTTCTTGATGAGATGGAAGGCGATCCAAGGGGTAGACCTTATAAAGTGGTGATGACGAAACTCAAGAGTCAACCAATGCCGGCGCCTACGTGTCCGGTGTTGATGAAGGAAATCTTATTTTCGCAACAACCAGAACTTCATCATCCAGTCGGAGAGGGAGAAGAGATAATGTTGCCACTAATCACCAAAGAGGAGTTGATGGAAGCCTGCAATAGGATGGGTAACACCAAGGCCCCTGGTCTCGATGGAATCCCCAAAATCGCCCTGAAGGCAGCTATCCACATGAGGCCAGAGATGTTTTTGCATGTATACAACGAGTGCCTAAAGGAGAGCACTTTCCCTGCTATGTGGAAGCAGCAGAGATTAGTACTACTCCCAAAGGGGAAAAAACCAACGGACGACCCGTCATCGTACCGTCCGCTCTGCATGCTCGATACCGCCGATAAAATCCTCGAGCGTATTGTCCATCAATGAATAGAAGCGGCCGTCGAACCGCTGTTGGCAGACAACCAATATGGCTTCCGGAAAGGCCGGTCCACTCTGGATGCGATCAGCCTAGTCGTCGACACTGCCAAGAACGCGATCTCAGGAAAAAGATGGTGAATGGCACGAAGAAGTATTGCCTAGTGGCGACACTAGACAGCAAGAATGGTTTCAACTCGCCCACTTGGGACTGTATAATGGAAGCTTTCAGCAAGTTTAATGTACCGGAATACTTGCGGAAAATGATTGGCAGCTATTTCATCGGAAGAATCCTGAAGTACGACACGGAGGATGGTCCTGAGGAGTACAGAGTCACCGGAGGTGTACCTCAAGGCTCGATATTGGGTCCCTTGTTGTGGAACATCGTGTATGACGGTCTACTGAAGTTGGAACTGCCACGGGAACCTAAACTCGTGGCATTTGCGGATGATGTAGCCGTAGTCATCGTGGGCAAATACCTGGACGAGATCAGCCTCAGTTTCGACATGACCTTCGAGACTGAGCCTGGATGAACTTAACACCGAAGCCGTGCTGATCACAGCAGGAAGAAAATTGAGGCAATCACGCTGCAAGTCGGGTTCTGTGAAATCACCTCCCGCCGTACATCCGATACCTGGGAGTGATGATCGACTTAATTTCAAGCAGCAAGCCGAGCACGTAGGAATTAAGGCTTCTGGAGTCAAATCCAGCTTATCGCGTCTCATGCCCAACATACGAGGTCCACAACAGAGAAGACGAGCATTGCTGGACGCATTAAAATTACAGGAATAACGCCGGAGAATTGCACCAGCCTGTCGACTGAGTGCCCTGCGAGTCGCGAGCGCTTATCGTACGGTGTCCGAAGACGCGGTGTGCGTTATAGCCGGGATGCTCTCTATAGAAATGTTGGCCGAAGAATGAAGGTCATTGTATCAGCGGAGGAAATCTGAGACACTAAGCGCAATAGAACTCAGCGCAGAAGAGAGACGAAAGAGTCCACAGCAATGGCAGGAGAAGTGGAATAACTCGTCGGAGGGAAAATGGACTCATCCGCTGATCCCACAGGTGAGTGCTTGGGTCAACCGCACACATGGTGAGGTTAATTATTACCTGACGCAATTGTTTTCGGGATATGGGTGCTTCAGGGCGTATTTTCATAAATTCAAACATGAGGATTCCCCAAAGTGCCCAGTCTGCACCGAAGTCGACGAAGACGCAGAGCATGTGCTTTTCAGATGCCCCCGCTTCAGCGAGATACGGCGTGTTTGAGAATCTAACCTTGGAAGCGAGGTCTTGCCTAAAACCATGGTGGAAGCTATGCTGTCATCGCAGGCAGCCTGGGACGCAACGAGTAACTTTGCGGCGGCAGTCATCAAGGAACTCAAAAGAGAAGAACGTGAGCGCAAAGCTACAGCATAGGTGAGAAATCTAATGGAACCTCTCGTTGACAGCTAACACCTTAGCGGAATGAGCGGAAGTACGCTAGATGGAAAACGTGGAAGAGCGAACAGCTGAGACCTCCCTCGCGAAGTAATACTTTACGGTGGTGCCGCGAGGAAAATAAAGGTTAGTGAATTTGTCTGATTGGAGTTTAGTCGGTATTGGTCCGTGTGACCCGAGCCCGACATACCCCAGTTGTCGGAGAAAATCCCTAGGATTCTCTGCCGCAAGTGGGGAGATGTAAATGCATTCTCCCAACAGACATTAAAGAAAAAAAAACACACACACACATGTTTCTGGAAATGACTGAAAATGAGTCTATAGATCTTGAAATTCCAACATTTGATGAAAAATCTAAAATCGATTTTCGGAGTGATTACAATAACTGTCCCTACAGAGAAGTTAATAAATTCGAGCACAATAAATTGTGAGGAAATAAAGGGGTTATTAGTCTTTATTTGTCACCAGCACAGCACAACTTCTTTGGGTACTCGGGAATGCATCAATGTATGCGCAAGGCCGCAATATTCACTCGGGTACGGCACTTTGTTTTTACCTCACAAGTATACTGAAAAATCAACAGTCGACGCTCGGACGATTCGAATGTTGTAGAAGCTTCGAGACGCTGTTTGCAATGCCTACCTAATCAGTTTCCACGCGATGGAAATGATTATTTCAGGCGCCATACTGATTTAATTGCACTCGCGGCGTTTGCTACACGTGTAAGATTGTTTCGGCGTAATTGTGTTGACCATGGACGGGAAACGAAATACGATATCGAAACGAAAGTGCGTTTCTGCCGTTTCGTTCCCGGACACGAAAGTAGAACCGAAACGAAACTGGAAACGAAATCGGAATAACGTTATTACGGGAAACGAAACTGAAAACGAAAGTCGAATAACGTTATTGCGCGAAACGAAACTGGCAACAAAAGTCCAATAACGATACTGTGGAAAACAAAACTGGAAACGTAAGTTGAATAACTTTATAGCCGGAAACGAAACTGGAACTTTAGCCCCAAAATGATGATTTTTCGAGTGATTTCTTGAAATTAAGAAATCATCAGAATTTACTAGAAGTCATGAGATCATAAAAAATTAAAAGAGATCATGATTTACAATTCTTATTGAGAAATAACAAAAATCATTCAATAAATCACAGGAAATCATTTCATTATGAAAATCTCCGAGCCACCCGATTGAGAAGAGACCAGCCCCTCGTTAAATAACCGTTTCTTTGTGAGTTTTTCATACCAGAATACATAAATACATAAAAAATAATATTATCCACCAAGATTAGTTTTCATCTGTCGCTTTCCGTTCAACATTCCTAGACTTTCGTTCACTAAATTTCCTGCTTTTTGTAGGGCATCTTCTTTCATGTCTATTTGTTGTTTCATTTTTTCAAAAATCGACATATTAACTTGAAATTTGGCACGAAGTTTCCTTTGTGCACCAGAATATTTCGTATTGAGAATGGGCTAAATCAAATGATGAGTTTAGGAGTTATTTAAGTTTGTATCTAAATATGGGATATCCCATGTCAACTCAGCCACCCTGAATTTTTTAGGTTCTCAGAATCCTGAATTGACATGCTCGCAGTCAAGTACTAGATAAGTACATGCTTTCCCTAAATTTTCGTTTCTTTAACATGAATTGCTTGTCTACAACATGTGTCAAAAGCTCAAATTTTTGAAAAATCATATCTCGCGAACAAATTGACGGATTTTAATAAATAAAAAACTATTTTTTTAGTTTTTTTATGTACTATATGAAAGAAATACACCAGTAATGCGGGGCAAGTAATAACCTATTTTCAGAGGTTTGAATTTTTCAAATTCCACTGTTACGCAGGGGCCAGTTGAAAATCAATTAATTTTTTTTTCTCAATAGATAATAATAATAATACCCAGTATTTATGTTGGATGACATTGGATAACTTGTTGCTTGTTGAATATTGATGTTGGATGACATCAATATTTCCACTCTCACAGAAGATTCAATTTCTCCTCTTACGAACTACAAAGATTGTCTCATGAAGCTCATGTGTTCCAATCCAATGCCTGCGTGCCATTTAGATGAATGCCAAAACTGTCCGGGAGTTGACGTGCTATCACAGGGATTGAAAAAATTACTTTGTAACTACGCTCTGATTGAAACTGTGGAATTCAAAACGTGGCAAACTGTGGATAGAGCAACATTGCAAACTCAGAAACTCCCAGCAAGTGAATTCATTGATTTACTTTGTGAACGATTGAAAGCGTTGAAACCTCATCATTTCATTGCCACTGAGCAAACAGCCTATATGAAAGAGCGAAACGAAAATTTGTTTGAAGGAGAGATTCTGGTTCAGTATGATTTCTCCGAGAATTATTCCTTCGTTTCTTAGGACGCCACTCAATCATTTCATTATAATAATGACCATTGCACTGTACATCCAGTGTGGTCTTCCATTAGTGGTCTGTTATTATCGTCAGGGGAGTGATATTCGCCATCGAAGTCTAGTCCTTATATCTGATAGTCTTGTCCACGATACTGCTGCGGTTTACGTGATGCAAAAGATTTTGATAGAGCACATAAGAAAAGACTGTGAGGTGGTGGCAAAATTGATTTATGTTACCGATGGAGCTGCACAACATTATAAGAATCGATACCAAATCGCAAATCTTTTGTCCCACAAAGATGATTTTGTAATTGAAGCGGAAGCTCATTATCATGCGACTGCACAGGTAAAACGGCATGTGATGGAGTAGGCGCAGTTTTAAAGAGTGGAGCGAGGCGAAGGAGTCTGCAGATAACTCAAGGGGAACTCATCCTCACACCTAGTGATCTATTTCGCTGGGCGAAAGATCACTTCAACGATCTTGATGTATTTTTTTATAGTAAAGAAGAACACAAAGTTATCCAGGACAGCTTAAAACGAAGATTCAACAGTGCGAAGGCCATTCCAGCCATCCAAAAAAATCATTGCTTCATCCCTAGAGAAGATGGACAATTATTAATTAAAAGATATTCAGCAGCGGCTAGTGGAGAAGTTTTTTCGAAGAAGAGTCGACGAAAGCATTAACTTCTATATACCTAACGATGTGACATGAAAATCGAAGATTTTTAAGTTGTTTTTTCTTTCTCGAAATTGATATTCATCAATTTAAGTGATATTAAAACTATTATATTCTAATTATTTCAATTTGACAGTGGAGTTACGTTATCCATTGAGTAAAAATGTATGATACAGGAGTAAGTAGTGTTTCATATGTGATTTGCATAATTATAGCCGTTAATGTCGAAAAAGAAGAATTTTTTATGGAAAAAATTTGTTTTTCTCATCTCTATATCGATATCACATTTCAAAATATCCCGAAAAAATTGAGAATTATTATTATCTATTGAGAAAAAAAAAGAATTAATTGATTTTCAACTGGCCCCTGCGTAACAGTGGAATTTGAAAAATTCAAACCTCTGAAAATAGTTTATTACTTGCCCCGCATTACTGGTGTATTTCTTTCATATAGTACATAAAAAAACGAAAAAAGCAGTTTTTTATTTATTAAAATCCGTCAATTTGTTCGCGAGATAGGATTGCTCAAAAATTTGAGCTTTTGACACATGTTGTAGACAAGTAATTCATGTTAAATAAACGAAAATTTAGGGAAAGCATGTACTTATCTAGTACTTGACTGCGAGCATGTCAATTCAGGATTCTGAGAACCCGAAAAATTCAGGGTGGCTGAGTTGACATGGGATATCCCATATTTAGATACAAACTTAAATAACTCCTAAACTAACTATTTGATTTAGCCCATTCTCAATACGAAATATTCTGATGCACAAAGGAAACTTCGTGCCAAATTTCAAGTTAATATGTCGATTTTTGAAAAAACGAAACAACAAAGAGACATGAAAGAAGATGCCCTACAAAAAGCAGGAAATTTAGTGAAAGAAAGTCTAGGATTGTTGAACGGAAAGAGACACAATGAAGACTAATCTTGGTGGATAATATTATTTTTTATGTATTTATGTATTCTGGTATGAAAAACTCACAAAGAAACGGTTATTTAACGAGGGGCTGGTCTCTTTTCAATCGGGTGGCTCGGAGATTTCCATAATGAGATGATTTCCTGTGATTTATTGAATGATTTTTGTTATTTCTCAATAAGCATTGGAAATCATGATCTCTTTTAATTTTTTATGATCCCATGACTTCTAGTAAATTCTGATGATTTCTTAATTTCAAGAAATCACTCGAAAAATCATAATTTTGGGGCCAAAGTTCCAGTTTCGTTTCCGCCAATAAAGTTATTCGACTTACGTTTCCAGTTTTGTTTTCGGCAGTATCGAAAACAAAAGTATGTTTATTCGACTTTCGTTTCCAGTTCCGTTTCCGACAATAACGTTATTTGACTTTCGTTTCCAGTTTTGTTTTCCGTAATAACGTTATTTCGATTTCGTTTTCAGTTTCGTTTCTACTTTCGTTTCCGGGAACGAAACGGCAGACACGCACTTTCGTTTCGATATCGCATTTCGTTTCCCGTCCCTGGTCAACACAATTACGCTGAAACAACCTTTCGCGTGTGGGAAACGCCGCGAGTTTAATTCAATCAGTATCGCGCCTGAAATAGTATATTTCTAACCTAGGGAGGGAAAATAAAGGATCCTCAGCCGCCAGTGCAATTACCAGCCGAGCCGAAGGCGAGGTTGGTAAGCACGCAGCTGAGGGTCCTTTATTTTACCTCCCGTGGTTAGAACGCGATTTTCCGTCTCGGCGTAGGCGTAAAGTCAGAGTCGCGAAGCGGGAGGGAAATGTAACTTTGCGCCCGCCGGGACGGAATAATAATTTCCATTTTCATTTCCTTCTCTTTTGAGTTCCTTGATTTCGCTCTTTCACATAGGCTGTTTGCTCAGTGGCAATGAAATGATGAGGTTTCAATGCTTTCAAGCGTTCACAAAGTAAATCAATGAATTCACTTGCTGGGAGTTTCTGAGTCTGCAATGTTGCTCTATCCACAGTTTGCCACGTTGTAAATTCCGCAGTTTCAATCATAGCGTAGTTACAAAATAATTGTTTCAATTCCTGTGATAGCACGTCAACTCCCGGACAGTTTTGGCATTCATCTAAATGGCACGCAGGCATTGGATTGGAACACATGAGCTTCATGAGACAATCTTTGTAGTTCGTAAGAGGAGAAATTGAATCTTCTGTGAGAGTGGAAATATTTATGTCATCCAACATCAATTTGCAGTTTTGGTGGTACGTACAGATGCAGACAACGTGCGTACCACTCGTTCCTGCCAATACACAATGTTTCGGTCTCAACTCCGCAAACTTACTGCACCCCACACGACATTTCGAGTGAGAAGTTTCATATTGTTGATGCAGATCTGCCCAATTTTCAAGTACCAGCCTTTTCTGCATAATTTTCCTCTCGTCGTTGATTCTAACGGATACTTTATCTTTGATTCCCGGCATGATTCGACTGTTATCCTCGTAAAACGTGTGGATTTTCTCAATAGTTTCATCAGGTAATGATTTTCCTGCTTTCGCGACGGCCGAAGCAAATACTCCTCCAATTTCTTTCAATTTTTTCGCTCTCTGAGCCATGTGTCTCATGGCTCCAAATTCTTCACTCACTTTCCGAGTATATCATGACAATGGAGCGACTGTCAAAATTTGTAGACGTTCAGCGTATCCCTCCGTACTCTTAAATTTTTCTTTCAGGCCATTCAACTTTTCTTTCAGCTCAACTTCTCGAGCAGAACGTGAATGTTCTACTGTTCTCCTGCTCACTTTATTGTCTGAATCTTCATCTACTGAGAAATCGTCGATTTCCATTAGGTCATCGAACGCTTCGTTGAATCCATTATTATTAGGATCAACTGAATGGAAAGAATTACCAGATGTCAATGAACTGTTTGTGATGTTACCGATAGAAATGTCCGCCACGAATGGTATAAGATTTGACGAGTACCCGGAAGAATAATCGGAGCCTCCAGTCGCTGTAAAATCAGATATCGGAGGGAAGGCTTCGATGTGTGGATGAAAATTAGTAGGTGATGGGCTAGGAATGGAAGTGGCAGCTTTCTTTGTACAGTCGTGCATTCGCCGGCAAAGATGGAATTTTTTTGCCGTAACGATTCCGAAATTACACGTAGACCTTTTCCAACGTGACCTCTCTCTCCAGGGGCGCGCATTGTACTAGCACATCTCTCAGCATGGGGCATCTTACGAAAAAAATAAGTTGATCAGTCCTATGGATAGATTAATATTAGATTAATGAAGCCATCAATATGGAATTAGTAATGAAGACCATTGAATCTATTCCGACATTATCATAAATCGTCCATTTATCTTAGAAGGGAGTGATTTTAGAAGAACATATGGTAACTATATTTAGCCCTCAACAACTCCACAACAACGACTATATGTACACATTCTTTCATGAATGTACTCGTGACTATGATAATCGAGATACGCGGCAGCGTATCAGCCAAAAAAAGTTTTGACCGACTGAGCAAAACATCAGGCCGAGCGCACCGCGTATCTATACACGACGGAACTTCCCCCCTCCAATACCTCTAAATGATTTACATTCGGTATAATGAAAACAGGACGACAAATCGGGAAAATGTCGTTAGTTACACTATATAAATCGCCTATGAGCTTTTCAACGGAGCAACTATGGTATTTTTTGGATTAACAGTAAAAAAGATAAGCGCATAGCAACGGGTTGATATTCACATTCTTGCGATTCACATTATAAAGTCGGAGAATCAAGTTGTAACGTGGGTTGTGATGTTGTTATGGAGAACCACGGGAAATGTTCTTCTTCACGTTAAATCACTTATTAGAATGAAACAGAAAATCGACTCGGTGTTTTATTTCGTTTTCTCTCGTCGGAAATTCGAATTTCATCCCGCTATATCTATATTCATATGCGGACCTCGGACATAAAGGTAGTTTATAAACTACCATAAAGGTAGTTTATGCACTGTTTGTGAGGTTATCGGTTTATGTTTGGAAATGTGACAAAAGTGAGATGTGTCGAAAATATTGTGTGATCAATGTCCGTGAATAGTTAAATTTGAAAAGAAAATATTTATTTTTCTCCGAGTGTAACAGAAAATGTTTTCATTCCGTGGAAACAAATTCTCTAAATTAACTGACAGTGAAATGCAAAAAATTTTGTGATTATTTAGGAAAAATTAGTAGGAGACGGTGGGATTAAATGGACACTTTGAACCTTTTTCAAAATGATGTCTTATTGAAGTGTTGATGAAATAGAATTTTTTTTTAAATTAAAGTACAGTCAGCCCCTTTGTAATAAGCTTAGACTGAGCTCAATCGATAAATTTGTTCCTTGGTTATAAATATTGAAACGAGAAGTCAGAAGAGCCCATTCCACCCAATCTTTCCCTGATATTGTTAAAAACAAAAAAAAAATGTTTTCAAAAAGAATTCTTTTTGAACATTTTGTTTGACTATTCCTATAAGGAAATCAATCCATCGCTCCAAGAAATACAATCCACATATCAGAGCATCAGAGCAAAAATTGAATGAGGAACCAAATCAAGTCAGAAAATTATTAATAGATGATTAAAAATTGAAATGTGGTGGAGACAATAAATCTGGAGTAGAACTGTTTACAAAGAACTGTTTCCCTTCAATTGTTGATTTATAAAATATTCTATCATATGACAAATGAATGAGTTAAATTGAATTGAAAAGAACAAATTTCACCGGATGTAAAAATAGTCCTTGCTTATTTTGAAAAAAATAATGAAATCTGCCTAAAAATACAAAAACACATTTTTTTGTAAAAAAACTGGGCCAAGACAAAGTTTCGTTTGATTCCTACTGGCAAGTCGAAGTTTTTGTAAAATACATAGAAATAAAAAAGGAAACCAAGTCAGGAATTTTGAATAAATGGTGATAGTGTTCAATCAGGTTTCTATAAGAAAAATAGTTCTCAATGGAATAAGTATTTTTNTTTCATTCCGTGGAAACAAATTCTCTAAATTAACTGACAGTGAAATGCAAAAAATTTTGTGATTATTTAGGAAAAATTAGTAGGAGACGGTGGGATTAAATGGACACTTTGAACCTTTTTCAAAATGATGTCTTATTGAAGTGTTGATGAAATAGAATTTTTTTTTAAATTAAAGTACAGTCAGCCCCTTTGTAATAAGCTTAGACTGAGCTCAATCGATAAATTTGTTCCTTGGTTATAAATATTGAAACGAGAAGTCAGAAGAGCCCATTCCACCCAATCTTTCCCTGATATTGTTAAAAACAAAAAAAAAATGTTTTCAAAAAGAATTCTTTTTGAACATTTTGTTTGACTATTCCTATAAGGAAATCAATCCATCGCTCCAAGAAATACAATCCACATATCAGAGCATCAGAGCAAAAATTGAATGAGGAACCAAATCAAGTCAGAAAATTATTAATAGATGATTAAAAATTGAAATGTGGTGGAGACAATAAATCTGGAGTAGAACTGTTTACAAAGAACTGTTTCCCTTCAATTGTTGATTTATAAAATATTCTATCATATGACAAATGAATGAGTTAAATTGAATTGAAAAGAACAAATTTCACCGGATGTAAAAATAGTCCTTGCTTATTTTGAAAAAAATAATGAAATCTGCCTAAAAATACAAAAACACATTTTTTTGTAAAAAAACTGGGCCAAGACAAAGTTTCGTTTGATTCCTACTGGCAAGTCGAAGTTTTTGTAAAATACATAGAAATAAAAAAGGAAACCAAGTCAGGAATTTTGAATAAATGGTGATAGTGTTCAATCAGGTTTCTATAAGAAAAATAGTTCTCAATGGAATAAGTATTTTTAAAAAATTCTCCATGAAATAAAAAATCAGTAGGAGCAGGATCAACGTTCTTGGCGCGTTTTTCAACTCACTGTCTGTATCAATCTAATCCTCCAACCTTTGATCCGCGCCAAGGACGATAGTCCTGCTCCTACTGATTTTTTATTAATGGAGAATTTAAAAAAAATACTTATTCCATTGAGAACTATTTTTCTTATAGAAACCTGATTGAACACTATCACCATTTATTCAAAATTCCTGACTTGGCTTCCTTTTTCATTTCTATGTATTTTTCAAAAATTTTGACTACCGAGTGGGAATCAAACAAAACTTTTTCTTGGCCCAGGTTTTTTACAATTTATTATCCATTGAAAAATAAAAATGAACTCCTCCTATTTTATAACTTCTCCACTGGCACATTATAGACAGATTACATACCTCGATCCATACTGACGAACAACTGAGGGAGAATAATGATTCAGTCAATTTCTAGAGGAAATTTAACACACTGAACAGAGAATGAGGGATGATGTTGCAGGAACAAGAGTTTCAGGACAACTATTTAGATTCGTACTCATTGTAACCCTTGGAGGTTGTATGGAAACGCGATTCCACGAAATCTGTAATTTTTCAGACCGCTTACCTCCTCCTCCCCCTTTCATCCCCCATGACAGCGAATTATATTGTGTTGATAAAATCAAATACAAGGCCTCCTTCCAAGAACAATCAGACGTTTAATTTTCCTGGCTGCGTGTCGTTATTTTTCATTTCTTTACGCTCATCAAGGGCGAGAATTGACGCTGCCTGAATCAATGATACAGTGAAAAAAGTGAACACACGAGGTATTCGAACCCGACTGAACGAATTGCGAGTTCTTCGCCCTATTGACTGAGCTATTGCAGGCTTTCGATTTCTATCACATCTTCATAACGACTTAAGAATTTATCAACATCGGTATTTAATTAATAACATCGCTAACATCACTATTAAAAATTTCTATCTGAAATTTCCGGTGTACTTTTTCGAAATTTTTAACTTCCCGACCCGAAGGGAGGAAGTTATTGTAATGACCCCGAAAATCGAATGTGGAAATTTAAGGATTTCTCCACGTTTCATGACCTTTGGAACCACTTCTGACCCTTTTCAGGTACCTGTCTGTATGTGTGGATGTGTGTATGTGTGTGCGTACGTCTGTGACAAAAATTTTGTGCCACGATTTCTCCTGAACAAACGATGCGATTTGACTTTTTTTTAAATCGCTGTATTTTCATGTGACTTGAGCCTGATTAGATTATGGAGACGATCGTCTCAGCGTTTCTCCAGTTTTTTCCAAAAAACATTTGGAAAAAAGTCGAAAATTAGCGTTTTTTTGTAAACGAGACCATTTCTCCGTGCATAACGATCCGATTTCAAGTTTTTTTTGTTAGAAACGATGAATCTTGATATAACGCACAAATCATGGAATACTGGAAGACATTTAATCAGCAGTTCACTAGCTTTTTTCGAAATCGATATACATTCAAGAAACAATTTTACTTTTCTGATAAATTACATCTTTTCTCGATGCGGAATACGGCGATGTGTGTGCATGGGAGTGTGTGTGAGTGCGAGCACGCGCACGGATTTTCTTGTCTTCTATGGGTATTTCCTCGGAGAAATGTGAGAAAAAGATTGAATAAATATATAATAAAAAAATTAATGAAAGAAAAAACAAATGGTCGGGAAGTTATTGGTGCGACCCGTGATGGGTCACATCCAATTCCACCAACCCCTACCGGTCATACCCTAAAGAGGGAGCGCGCGACCGGGCCTGATTTTTAGCAAATTTAATTTCTACTGCAATTTCACTACTGGAATTTCTCTAAACTATGAAATTCAATTCCATTTTCCCCTCAAAATGAGTGGCAAATCAGGAAATTCCGGTAAATATATACATGAATTTTCAGGACATCAACACTGAATGCGATTTAGGGGAAAAAAATCATGAAATTTCAGATTTCAGAAAAAATTCACTGGAATTTCAAATAAATTCAGGAATTTTCGTCTTTGTGGTACTTAAAATTCTGGAATTCCACTGAATTTTTAGTGAAACCTGAAATTTCATTTTTTTCTCTAACAGAGTAGGGATCTGATGAGAAAATTTATGGGTTTTGGATAGCATTCTTTCCCAAACTCAATGTTCCTTATTCAAAATAATGTAAAAACAATTATGCTCCTCCTATTTTGGGCCTACAACGTAGTTATATCATTGGTTATATGGATGATTCACCATACGAGTATAAGTGATGAATTGACAATGTGATTTTACTGATTATAGCCGTTAATGTCGAAAAAAAAAATTTCTATGCAAAAAAAATTTTTTTCTTATCTCGATATCGATATCACTTTTCGAAATATCACGAAAAAATTGGGGATTATTATTATTTGTCAAGAAAAAAGAGAATCGATTGATTTTCGACTGGTCCCTGTGTAACAGAGGAATTTGAAAAATTAAAACCTCTGGAAAAGGGTCATTACTCATGCTCATAGTACTGGGGTAATTTTTCGAATAGTAGATGAAAAAACGAAAACAATCATTTTTTTTTCATTAAAAATTTGAGCTTTTGACACATGTTGTAGACAAACAATTGATGTTGAAGGAACAAAAATTTACGGAAAGCATGTACTTACGTAGTACCTGACTGTGAGCATGTCAATTCAGGATTCTGAAAACCAAAAAAATTCAGGGTGGCTGAGTTGACATGGTATGTGCCATATATTTTCTTGAATATCTCAAAAACTACTCAATCGATTTCATTTTTTCTTCATCAGATGCGATACAGAAGGTTAGAAAGAGTTTGGATCGGGGGAGGGAAGGCATAAACTGCAAAAATGGAGAAAAATATCCCAGAGTGAAAAAAATTTATTATGCCGAAACCATTCGGAAGCATACCATCAATTTATAGATGGCGAAGAAAGCATCAAAACATCACTTAGTGACATGCTCACTATCATATGTTCGCTGTCATATACTCACTACCTCTTATTTTCTCTGTTTAGCACCCATTAATTCATCACCTTTTTTCCAAACTTAGCGATCACGCCGCCACTATTTTTTAAACAGATTCATGATCTGTTTTTGCTTCCGAATGGAAGCATTGTAATCTTCAAAATTCAAGTTTCCAGTTCTTTGTGTTAGGATGACTAATTTTGGGCTCACGAATTAGAATATGATGTTTATAGAGTATGGCCGTATGTATGTATGTGTGTGTGTATGTATGTATGTGACCGATCCAGTTTTGCCACGATTAACGAAAAAATATTTGTCTGAATGGATTGAATCTGGACTAGAAATATTGGTTTTCATGTTATACAGGCCGAGTTCGAAGATGGTACCGATGCCACTTTTAGTTTTTGAAGTATTTCAAAAATTTCAAATTTTTCGAAAAATTTTCATTTTATGGGTGTCTCGAAGTTTATGGGGGTCCTGTAGGGGTCATATGGTAGTCTTATGGGGGTTTCATGGGTCTTATGGTAATTATATGTGATGGGGTTTTATGGGCGTTACATGGTGGCTATGGGTGTTTTCTGAAGTTTCTATGGGCGTCCTATGAGGATTTTATGAGGGTCTATGTTTTTCTTCCAATGAATATGGCCAATCTTCCTCTTTACGCTAATCTCTAAGGTTTCTTTGTGCGAACCGAAAAAAAGATTGTGACAAAAATATCTTCTTCCTAGAAGAACAATGAATTATATTTGATACCAGCAAATCATGTGCAAAATAACCATTCGGAAACATATTGCTAATTTATGAGCAAAAATGACTATACTGTATGCAATACAAGAGCAATTTCCCACTTATTTTCATGTGATTGAACTTTCGTTTCCAGTTTCGTTTCCCGCAATAACGTTATTCGACTTTCGTTTCCAGTTTCGTTTCCCGCAATAACATTATTTGACTTTCGTTTCCAGTTTCGTTTCCGGCAATAACGTTATTCGACTTACGTTTCCAGTTTTGTTTCCGGCGGTAACGTTATTCGTCTTTCGTTTCCAGTTTCGTTTCCCACAATAACGTTATTATTTCGTTTCGTTTCTGAGGTCGGAAACGATTCACACACGATGTCACACGATTTTCTTTTTTTGTTTTAATTTCAAACTTCAGGAATGCATCTTTTCGTCATTTAGTCCGTAAGGCAGCGTTTCACGGACGTTCCGCGTTCGTGAATCTTTGTCTGTGGACAAATGCCAAAAAATAATGTTCGTTACCCGGCCGAAAAAAACTTTTCTAGTTCATATGTTACAGTCCTCTCCTTCGGCTCGTGTTGTAAACTCATATTCGCCAGAAAAGTTCCTTTCGGCCTAGTGACGAAACGTACTATTTTTTATCCATCCCTTCCACGAAAAGAAAATCGGACATCAACGTAGAAACAAAGCTAAAAATGTGAGGTTTATTATGCATATCTCTGCAATTCGAAAGAGTAGCAGCGATACTGTGGTGCCATGACAGTTATTCCAAATGTACGTTCTATGTGAATTGCTGTCAAAAAGGACTTCTGGTAGTCACGTGTAATATTGAAGATGACGAAGCTGAAGAATGGAACGCTGAAGCGTTCATTGATCAACAACATCTGTTCGTACCTGGGTTTTAAAATAATGCTTCACTCATTTTAATAAAAATTCGTTTGACTTACCCAATTTTTTCTCCCAAGTATCCAAACGATTCGCAAACAGGAATTATTATTTGAATGCTGTGATAATAAGTTGACATATTGAGAACGTATCAAAGAAACAACTGATTATTCACGTAATTTTTTTTGACAATAAAAAAACTAAATACAAAATTGTTCTCTACATAAAGTAGGGGGGGGGGTCGATGTTATGACGTAATATCCAGGGAGGGTTCACGCTTGTGACGGACTTGGGACGGAGGGTGGAGGGGGCGTGTAAAATGTCGAAAAAACGCATGACGGGTGGGGCAATATGGACACCAAGTTTAAATGAGTTGAATTGCATCAAATCTACTATTCCGATTTCATTTGAAGTTTATAAAAACAAACACATTGTCACAAGACTGCGTGGTAAAGTTTTAAGGTAAAGCAAAACGGGGTAAAACGGACACTTCGATTTCTTCCTCAATTTTTTAGGGTTCAACAATGTTATACAATTTCTGAAACACTAGACATGACTGCGATTTTCAAATTGAAAAAAAAACTCATTTTTGACTTTTGTCGTGGGGAATGGTAAACCAAATTTTTCTTCGCCCATTTATCTTTCCCCTCCTCTCATTGTTTTATGGTGATTTTCTTTGTAAGTAGAAAAATAACCATCTTACGAATTTCGCAAATGGACAAAAGGTCAGTTGTGTAGGGCGTGCAATTGTTCATTGAAAAAAATTAATAATTTCAAAGTTATTTAGATAGTAAAACAGGATATCCAAAGCTACTCCATATTTCAAACTTCAATGCAAAATTGAATAGAGTTGAAGTTTATTTGTTAATCTACTACACCTCTAATTTCTCTCTATAACAAGATACCGACACAATTCTGTTGGAAATTTTCTTGATTAAAAGTTACATAGGACCAACTTTTTCGGGTGTCCATTTTGCTTCACTCTTGAATAATTTTTCGATTGTGGACTTTGCCCAGAAGTAATTTTTGAAAATTCGATCAAAAAATTGAAAATTGAAAATTGAAAATTGAAAATTTTTTAAGCATCCATTTTAGTCTATTCTCTACGGATTTCTCTGTATTAGAAAACATAGATATCCATAGTGTCCAATGTAACAATTTTCAAAAATTAGAATTTTGAAAAAAAAAATTTTTTTTCACACGTTTTTTGAACGTCCATTTTACCCCAGATGTTCACATTGCCCCACCTTCCCCTAATATTTGAATGCTCCCGTATCTATACAAAATGTAACTGGAGACCAGATGAGAGTGGTCTTCGGCTCTAACCCCGAGTTCTCCCCACTACCCCCGGCTCATGCGTGATACCCTCTTTTTTGGCGCACAAACCATGGCACGCCCAAACCGGCTGATTTCTCCGCCAGTGCAAAACAGTGCAAAATTTGTTGTGCAGTGATAGACGATTTTGCAGCGATTTACACTCGAAATTCTCATTATTATTTTTCTTAACATTATTTCACTCACTCACCATTCAAACATCTCATTCATTCATACATTAAAATCATCAATTCATTCATTTCATTTTCAAAAAGACCACAACAACTCAATGTAGCTGGAAGGAGATGACCATCTGAAATTGTTCTTATAAAAAAGGAGAGATGAATGAATAAATGACAAGCCGAATATTTTATTCATTGAAGAAAAAAAAATGTTCTCTCAAACTCCATATGACATGTTTGAAAAAAATGGAAAATAACGATAAATAATGCAGAAAAAAATTTAGAGTAAATGACAATACATAAATGACTGGACAGCCAAAGTTATTCAAATCACCAACTGGTATATCGTTCTTGAGGATTCTCGTCATCCATTTCTTCTCAAGGCCTTGCACATAGATGTATTTAACACCCTTCACCATAGCATTGATGAACTCACTCACTCCATCATACTCAATTTCTTCAGGAGTATTCCAGTGTCGTCCATGATAACAACGTCACAACTACTGATTCATTTTTTGATACTTGGGTAGTAGATCATTCCATTTGTGAGGAGGATCTACGAAAACTGACTCATGGAGAATTTTTCCGGTATCATCGAGTTCTAATGCAGAAATCGCGAATTCTTTCAAGATAAACTGGTTTCCAATGTCTTTGAAACCCTCAATATCACTGACCACTACCATATTGATGTCGTCCAATTGCAAGAGTAACTGAGGACGTCGCTCAGTCGTTTTCTCGCTTTTATATAATACCATTGAGTGTCATGGTAGATGAGCGGTGATCTCCACTCGTTCCTGTTGTTATAGAGGTGTGTGTCTGGATATTGTTGTCTCAGAAAGTTTTGCGATAATTTTGTGATTGCCTGCGCGACTTACATGGTCTGATCCCAAGATTCCACGGAGAGATTTCAAATAACTCTAAATAATCTCGTTTGTGTTAGTTTAGTAACAGTTTCAATTCAATAACCAGTCAGATGATAATGTCCATCCGCTGCAATCCGTTGGATTTCTCAGTAAAATGGGGATGGAATCGGTTCCACTCCATTCAACTTTTGCATGGAGAGTCACGTATTCATAATATTAATCCAATGACCATTAAGATGGAATGGTGATGACATTTCATAATGTCTGGTTTGAGTTTTGGAAATGCATGGCATTCTGACCGTTAAACAAGATGGCGACAGAAGCGTATGTGATCTGTAAGTTTTATAAGCAAATCTTTCCCCACTGTACAGCTCATTTTTATTCCGTGAGTTGAGTTTAAAAGTGCTCTTCCCTGTGATGTCTGCTGATACGATTTCAACTTGTGAAATAGTTACCACTCGTCTATTTGTTCAAAAATTGAGAACTTCCGGGAGAATGAAGCGAAATCCAACATCAAATACCATGGGATCGATTCACTCCTCAGATTTAGATGAGGAGTCTGACATTGCTAGCTCTACAGACAATTCATCTGTGGCTGGAGTCCCAGACTTTTCTGAAACAGCATCAGAAGTGGATGCTGCTGCTGATGACATGTCTAATTGGGGTTCTTGGGATGCAACTCATGCTGTCCCACCTGATGTGAATAGTAGACGAGACCCTGGCTCAACAGTGGGCAATTCTTTTGAGGTGGGAGTTTCAAACTTTCCTGAAATATCATCAGGGTCGGGTAGTGCTGAGACGACTGCTGGGGACTCTCGAAACGGAATGCAGGCTGCTGAACAGTTAAAGGCAAGTGCTAAGGTCAAGAATCTGTCACCTGATGCGAGTGATACATCTGATTCAACAGTAGATATGGAGAAAGGAGATGTTCCAGTTGTTGTCGACATCTCAGAATCACCGAAGCTTGCAGAGGAGAACTCATCAGCACCAGAGTCTGAGGAGAATGGTTCCGTCAATATTCCAGACTCTCCAGAGAGCCCAGATCCAGAGTCTCCAGAAGGTCCAGAGCCAGAGGAAAGAGGCTCCGTCAATATTCTAGACTCTCCAGAGAGCCCAGAGCCAGAGGAGAGAGGCTCTGTTCATATTTCGAACTTATCAGCAGAGAGCTCTGAGTCTGTGGTGGTGGTTGAAGGCTCACCTTCCATTCCAAAAAACTCTCATTCAATGGAGACAGGCTCAGTTGTCATTCTAGACACATTCGAGAAACCGGCAGCAGCAGCAGGAAGTACCCTTGATAAACCTATCATTATGGATGCATCAGAGGCTTTTACATCAGTGGTTGATCCAGCAGTGGCGATTCCAGAGACTACACCAGGGCCGCGACCAGTGATTCCAATGGATCCTAATACTGTACAACCCGAATCAGCGGAGGGTACCGACACATTTGTTCGAGTGGGAGAAGCTGTGTGCCCACCATCAGATGATTCAGATGATAATGATGAGCCTGTTCGAGTTTTCGTGCCACAAGAATGGGAGGGTGTGATGTCTGAGAGAGCTATGAAGAAGAAGCTGAGGGATGTCGTCAATCGACACTTCAAATTTGGTGGTACTTTCCTTACAATGGCGGGTGTACGTGCCAAGTTGATTGTCTTTCCTCATGGCAATGTATTGTTTCGCCCAATTGACTCTTTCAAACATCCTGGGCGATTGCCGGCTAATATCAAAATTTATCCAGTGGTAAGTTTCTATGAATCTTTGAAAAAAAAATAACAATCAACTGAGATGAATCATGTGATATTGGAGAAAATATAATCCCCTAATTTTATCAATTGACTGAATCAATGCAAAAAAATAAATCACTAATTCATTTGTCTTATTTTATCTGTTTCAGTTGTAAACGCTCGAGGGGAATTGCTGAAACGCTTCTGCTGTGTGATGAGATACTATGGATTATTGCTTGCGCTACACTAAAATCATTTTTTTCCCCAACACTCTCAAATTGAGGGAGTGAAAAAATTTCTGTTACTATCTATGCCTTAAGACATGTGAATATTTACTCTTTTCATTATTTTTGAAATTATCTATGTATTAAATAAAGAAGAAAAATCGAATATATATATTCTATGTATGCCTTATTTCTTCAATTCCTTTCCATTATCTCATCTCCGTATTCCTCCAAACATAAACACCTGAGTTGCGACTCCAGACACCCAAACAACTAAGAGACAAAGAAGGGAAAGTGTATGGAGCCTGGACCGTGTAGTAGCCTCACCGCTGCTATTCTTCTTCTTCATTACGTCTCGAGACGTTAAAGCGAGAAATTAAAAAAGTGTGTGTGTTGCAAATCAACGTTAATGTAAGTATGCATTTCAAAATTTTTGAGTGATTCAATAGTGATTTGAGTGATATTAGTAGTGAGTTTTCAATGTGGCATTAATGATTATGTTGTTCTTTCATAGTGAAAATGCAGAATTACCCATTCCCAGACCCAGATCTGAGGGGAGAGTGGGAGGAGGACGACGCTCTACTGGAAGACTTGTGGTTGGGTCAGGTGGAGAAGGGTTGGGGTAAAATCCCTGACTATTATGAGGTGATCAGTCACCTCGAGATACCCATGCATTTATTTATCAAGTACATGGCGTTTCTAGGCGATTTTTATTATGTGGACAAGGTAATTATCTATTGAAATCGAAGTGAAAAAAAAATTGATTTTTCATATAGTTTGTGAGTGTGTGTGATTAATTTGTGATCTTTATTTCTGGATACAGCAGGCCCAATTCCACCAGCAGATGAGGCTGTGCCTCAATTTTTTCCTCCTCGTCGAGTGTGAGGATGAGGCATGGGAGATGCTGCCATACGGTCGGAGCCTGGTTGGTGCAGCCTGGTTGATCTTGGGTGCTCAGGGTCATCACAATGTGTGAAGTGAGTAACCAGTATCGTATCTCTCTGTTTTCATTTCTTTGCAACGTGAAAACTAATATTAAGACTTTCTCTGTTTCAGATGTTGTCAACTTCCAGACGGCGTAGGATAACATTTTTTTATCAAGATTTTTTTATATTCCGTTTTTTATTCATTTTTTTTATATTCAGTTTTTATATTAAGATTTTCTCAATATTACTACTATTATTCAATACTTTTTAAAAATTTTATAGTATACATTAACATATATGGGTCATTACACAAATTACCAACCGATCATTTTGCGCCAAGTCTGGGATTTTTACCAACTTTTGATATATCTTTATACTTGATAAGAAGTAACTTCACTTCAAATTTTAGCGCTCCAACTCAACTCCTTCACAAGATATGCTTAATTTGACTTTTTTTCATGTTTTTTCGACGAAAATTCCTCTTGATATGGTTAAAAAAAAATTGGACATAGCATTTTTCATCGGAAAATTCTCAATTTTCAGAAAAAAAATTTTTTTTTTCACTCCGAGGTGTTTTTTACGGTGAAAACGCCGTTTTCCTTTCCGAAAAAGTGTAAAATCACTCTTCTAACCCTGTCCCCCAACAGTTTTTGAAATTTTTTTTTCCTCGAAAGATCTTTTTTTTTTCGAAGACATGAGGAAAAAAAAATCCCCTCTCCATTAACTTCAATCTCAAATATGTACAAATCTATTGCGAAAATTTGATTTTTTCCTTAATAATGTCAACCATGGAACTATAAACACTCTCGAATTTTTATGAACTCATGGAAGGAGTCAATGAAGGTTAGGCGCCCAGAAACTATCAATAGTCATTTTAATAGTACCATCAGTGTGAATTCACTTGACATATATGGAATATATTCCCCACTTGACTACCTTATCAAGATTTCATGAGATATCTGACACTTGCTAGTTTTCTTGAATGTAAGAGAATTTGTTGAAGTTGTTGGAATCACACAGTGGTAGCTTTGAGTACCTTTCACCGATATTGGTCTAAAAAATCGAGGTGATAATCTCTGCTTGTAAGATGCGTAATCTTCCTGGGTGCAATAAACGAAACTAATATTGTTGATGTGGCTTCGACACCACTCATACAAATCCCTGGCACCGAGAATATGATTATCTGTCATTTTCAAGCTTGCAAGTCTTGCAAGACGTTTCACCGTGTCACCGACTCCATCACTCGGTCCCTTGCCATGAGCAGGGAATAATGCCATTTAGCTTCAATCTCAAAATCTTCAAAATGATGGGCCAGGTTTGAGAATGATTTTAGGTTCTTGAACTGGGACGGTGTCTCATCAGTAAAATAAAAAAATTTATTTACTTCTCCAAATTTTACCTTTAAGAATGCCACTAATTCACATTGGAACATGTAAGCACTGATAGTGTCATGTTTGTTACAATCAGATATGCCAGTAAATGACACAGCTTTCAGTTCATCACTCTCCTTATAATACACGACGACAGGGAATATTGTGGCTTGTTTATTGTTCCAATGAAAAGCTTGAGCTGGCCTTTGCACGACGAAAGCGTAATTTTCAGAGAAGTCCATCACCACAACTAATTCCCCTGCTTTCAAATCATTTTTCACGTCTCTCAAGTGTTGGCTCTGCTGTTGTGCGACATTATGATGCCACACTAGTTTATTCAAACTTTTAAACAATATTCCCGTGAATTGCTCAACTGAATCGCTTTTGTCAATGGTTGTGCAACGATCTGTCGTTGTCCACTGCTTATAGGTGATCTCCGTGTTGCCTCGTTGCTTCAACCTCTCAACGAACAGTTCAGAGAGATCAGAACCATCAGGACAATCCTCACATGACCGATTATAACATTTTTCCGTCGGATACTGGCGAATGAGTGAGTCCAACAAACTTCGAGAAGTTGGAATTCCCCCAGGTTCTTCGCAGCCAACTGCTGGAAGCAATTCCGTGAATTGACATCCTGTAAAAAAATTATTCATGTAAATATCGAGAGGATTCCAAAAAATCGGAAAGAGTGATGAAGGAAAAAGATTATACCATTCAGCATTAGCTTCACATTTTCGTGCATCGTACACACACACACCGTGTGTGACCCAGAAGTTCCAGCCAATATGTAGTACTGAGGTTTTAAACTAAAACACAAGTCTTTTTTGCATTTTTTGTTTTCCACCACCGAGCATTTCAACGGACTTATAATCTTTCATTCCTGGCAATTGCTGAGAAAGTTTTTCACAAGTTCTTCAGTCTCGTGATTCAAAGGCCTTTTACCAGGCTTCCTGGTGGGATTGGCCATTCCATCAATGGTTTCATCGCTGTTTATCGAGATCTCTCGAATGAGCCAATCAGAAGCTCCAACTTTATTCTTAATTTGGTCTTTGCTCCAACTCGGTGGTAAAAGACTCAGGAGAATTCGTTTCACTTCTCTAGATTGAGGGGAATCCGAAATTGAATAATATTGAAAAAATGAATGGGATCGAAAACAGTGGGAGATTATGTTGAAGCTTACTTGGAAGTACTTTTCTCGTCGAAGTTCTTAATCTGCGCCAAAATATACTCATGATCTGCGATCATTGTATCTCGTTCATCGTTTCTCACAGTAATTTCAAAATCTGACTCAAATTTACATTTAGCAGTTTCTTCAATCTCCTTCCACTTCTCCAGTCGATACGATGTGGAGTGTAACCTAGCGAGAAATGAATCAAATCATTTCAATTTCCAAGAGTCACTGATAAGAAAAATACTCACTTCTATCGTTTTACCGGACTGAGTCCCAACGAGATATCAATCGTCTCCAATTTTCTCTTCTGTGAGGAAGTTGGCGTGTACTCATTGTCGAAAAATTCACTCAGAGACTGGAGTGATGACAAGGGAGATATCCACTCTCCATCCGAATCTTCTTCTGGGTTCTTAGCGCCTTCTATTACTTCTTGAACGATTTCTCCTCCCGGGTTCTCCTCTGTCTTAGTCGCCCATTCTTTCCTGCATGTGGAACACAACCACAATTTTTGCGTTACATTCGCATATTCTCGTAATTACATTGGAGTGAATGCACGCAAATCATCAGGATTTGAAGAATCTGTATTTGTAAATGAAAATTTCAGAGTGGACAAGCGAATCAACCAAAGGAAAGGTTCCGAATTGAACAACAAAAAATGAAAGAGATATACGCGAGAAACAGTGTAAAATATAAAACACTATTCAATTTTTTATGATCTCTCAAAAAATCATAAAAAAGATTCAACACTAAGCAACCCCCGTTGACTGCTATGGAGGAATGCAAAAAATATGACTATTTTTCAGAATTATTTTATTGTAGCTTGGATAGTTTTTTGTTTTTATTCAATAAGTAGTTTTACATTGGAAAAACTTACGTGAAGGAGGTTTATTGAAGGGACTGAAGCATTTGTTACTGGTTTTCATCTTGATCCCATCAAATATACCCCTTGGAGTGAACAAACAATGTTTCACTCGATACACTCTATATGACAACGTGTTTCTCTCAATGCCAAGGAAGTGCTGCGTGACTTGGATACTTTCCAACTGAGGGTGTTCCCCCTTCCCCCGTCTGGATCGCAAGCACTGACAATTAATAACTTTGTTTTTCCCGTCAAGGTCATAGTATTACTCTGCTGTATTGGGGTGAGACAGTTGAACTCGTCTAGAATCAATGGTGCTTCGAACTCATGTTCATTCTCTATTGTGAAAAGCAATGGGGGGAGGGGGGATGTAGCGTCTCGCTACACACACCAACGCGTAACACACGCACGCATGCGACAATGCGCTGTGAGAGGACTGGACATCAGTGACATCATCGCACTCTGTCACACGCGCCAGTATATAATACCTCTCACTCGCACAATTATAACGCGTATCCAAATTCGTCGCCTCGTGCGAATATTTAGTCTAACACTGACCTCCGATCAGATCACTTTGATTATTCTTTCTCTTTTGTACATATATTCTAAACGTCTTGATTAAACTGTAATTTAAGTACTAATTACATATGTTAGTGAATTGTTACACCCAACTACCTCAATTCCTACATTGGTGACCCCGACGTGATCTAATTAGGGAAATTCGACATTTTAAACGACAAAAGTGAAAACCCTCGCGACTCGCGCGCGTGCAGTGCAACTGAAAAATTCATTCTCTCATCCACGCGTTCTCATCCGTTTCTCCGGACAACACGCGCGACTCCGTTTTTCAAGTGCTGCAGTGAATCCTGCGAGTGCATTCTAATTAAGTGGCGCGCTTCTGAAAATAATTAATTTCGTTGTGTGTCTCGAGATTTCTGCAACATTCCAACCGTCCGAGCGTCAAGACCTTGGTTTCCCATTGTTCTCGCGGAACCAAAACAAACCGAATAAAAGTGATATCCGAGTGAATATTTGTGACCTCGCGCCGACACATTGCCGAACACCCATAGACGTTGTGTTGTGTTGGTGACAAATAGAGACTACAACAGCATTTATTTTTCTCAGAAATTTATTCCTTAAGCTTAATCGCGCTGTGAAGTAAAATTCATCGATTTTATTTCTCTCTGAAATAAAATGAAATAAAATCAACATGGTGACAACAGCAGCTGACATCCAAACAACTGCCACCGTATCTACAGCAACGGCTATAATGAGGCCCAAGCTCATCGCTAGGCCGTTCGACACGGACAAACCCGCGCTGTGGTTCGCGCAGCTGGAGACACAGTTCGCTGACCTGGGATACGTCACCGAGTCAGATAAGTACAACAAAACGGTACCAGGGTTGCCAGATGTGGCGATATTACGCCAAACTGGCGATTTTCGAAGTGTCTTGGCGAGCAACTTTTTGAACTATCTCGCCAACTCGGAAGTTGGCGATTTCGCAAATTGAGGGGAAAAAAAACAGGTTTTAGTTTTTTAGGTTCTGCGTGTTTCGAAATTACCGTCACACGTCTCTACTGTACCAACGAATAACAGAGCATCCACAACAAACGCGCACTATTGACGTCCATTGTACACGCTCCTTAACTGTTAACACCACTAATACCACCACCATATCACGTGTTTACATTCCGTCAGTCGACGAGTCTTAACGTGTTCCCAACGCATTTTTTCATCGTATTTACTCCCATAAATCTGTTTCTTTGCCGTTAAAAAAATCTGTTTCAACCTATAACTGAAATTCTATCACGATGGGAGTGGTAAAAGGATATAAGGAAGGCTCAGCAACTCACAAGAAAAGAGACAAATTCAGTGTTAAGAAGAGTAACCCCCCAGACAGAAGTGTTTTCAAAGCCAAAAAAACTGATGGTAAAAAGTCAAAAGAAACACCAAGGCCCTACAGCAAAGACTGGGAGAAAGATGAACCATTTACTGGTATGTATGACTGACAAATTTAATGATGGCATAAGCTTGAAATAGAATAAAAGTGGTCCGAATATTCTTCGTTACCAATTGATAAATTAATATTTTTTTCGTATTCTTAGGATGGTTAACACGAGCTCCAGATTCTGTCTTCAAGAAAAATTAACGTGAAGCTTTCTGTAAATTGTGTTTGAAAGGATTGAGGGCTTCACAGAACTGATTTGGAAATTCATAGCCGATCTAGAAGTCATCAGATGAGAGCAAAAGAAATTCAATCTGCTGGGCAGAAGCGTCTAGAGCAATGTGGTATGTTTTTTTTTTCAAATAGTGGTGGAACAGAAAAATAGAGCGCATGGATTTTTTGATAAGTTTTCAACTGTTGATTTATTCAAATAAGTCAATCAGAGGAATGACCCAATACTAAAAGTCCTGGATATTTGCTTATATTCCACTCGACTCGATTAATTGGATTCGGGTATTATCTCATTCCAGGCATGGCAAAGCAAAACGATGACGTTAAGACAGCTGAAATCGGACTGGTACTCTTTCTGAATCAAAGACATTTTACGACCGGTATATTCAACATCTATATTATCCCCTGGGCTATTCTATTCGGTCAACCTTAGATGTTTTTAAGGCATAAATTACATGGAAAGTGGGATGCTATATGCTATCCATCGACTTTCCGGACCTCTATACGAGGGAAATAATTGAATAATTATCAATGCCTAAATTAAAAAATTCGGAGGCACACGGGTTCGAACACAAGTGGGATATGATCCCACATCTTCTGTTTGCCGGACAGGTGCTCTGCCAATTAAGCTATTGTGGCCTCCTCCGCATCTCCGAATTTCAGAACTTGTGCATATCGTCTCACTATCTCCACTCCCCCTCGCCCTTCCCGTTTAAAGCCATACTGAAATATCACAATCACAGACATTTTACGACCGGTATATTCAACATCTATATTATCCCCTGGGCTATTCTACTCGGTCAACCTTAGATGTTTTTAAGGCATAAATTACATGGAAAGTGGGATGCTATATGCTATCCATCGACTTTCCGGACCTCTATACGAGGGAATTAATTGAATAATTATCAATGCACAAATTAAAAAATTCGGAGGCACACGGGCTCGAACACAAGTGGGGTATGATCCCACATCTTCTGTTTGCCGGACAGGTGCTCTGCCAATTGAGCTATTGTGGCCTCCTCCCACTATTGTACCCGAGTGGAAATTCTGTTCAGGTCTTAATCAGAAACTGATCAAGTCCGATCCGAAATTCTGATCAGGCGTGTTACGCCTCTGCCTTAGGTTTTTCCACTAGGGTTTCTCCGCCTTCCATCATTAGGCATTAATTAAATTTAATTTTTTGAGAGAAAAAATTAGTAACTTCCTAGCCGGGAATCGAACCCGGGACCTCCCAATGTCGCGTCGGGTGCTCTTACCATCTGAGCTACCAGGACACTTACGAATGTCACTTTCAAATTGACTCATACCCGAGTGGAAATTCTGTTCAGGTCTTGACCAGAAACTGATCAAGTCCGATCCGAAATTCTGATCAGGTGTGTTACGCCTCTGCCTTAGGTTTTTCCACTAGGGTAGCTCTCCAGCTATTGTAGCATCCCACTGTCCATGTGATTTATGCCTTAAAAACATCTAAGGTTGACCGAGTAGAAAAGCCCAGGGGATAATATAGGTACTCTTTCTGGCTTGCCATGGGTCAATACGGATTGTTGATCACTTGTCAAGATTCATAACGCAGTATGGAGAAGGAAGTGTCTTGTCACAACTCAGGCTCTGTCGAACTAAAGCTTCCAAGCTGATTCTTAATGTCATTGCACCAGAGCTTCTAAAGGAATTGATTGACGACATTGGTGATGAATGTTACTCACTCATTGTCGATGAGTCAACAGACGTCTCTTTGAGTAAATTTATGGCTTATGGGATAAGATACTACAGTCGACGAGCTAATAAAATCGTCACAAACTTCCTCGGATTCACAAGGGTTCATGAGGCCACAGCCGAGAAACTCCATATCAGTCTCAAGGAATTATTGTCAGAGAATGGACTAAATCTCAAGAAGATGGTTGGTATTGGAACTGATGGGGCGGCCAACATGTGTGGGAAAAATAACAGTCTATTCACTTGTCTACGGGAAGATCATCCCAATTTACTGCTGATGAATTGCATGGCACATTCAGTCAGTTTATGCGCATCAAAAGCAGCAGACCAACTACCTTCTCAAGTCGAAAGTCTTGTCAAGCAGAGCACGAATTACTTCGCTCACAGCTCTCAACGTTTGGACAAGTGGGAAGAACTCTTCAAGAGTATGAATGATGGGAAAACGCCATTGAGATTGGTGGCATTGTCTGCTACACGTTGGTTGGCTTTCCACAACGCAGTATCCGTCATTCTCAAGCAGTGGGCAGAGTTGAGAGAGTTTTTCAACTTGGCAGCTACCACATTCGACATGAAAAATGCCGAAGTTCGTATTCTGGCCGATGCATATGACAGAGATGAGATTTTTTTGCATCTTGTCTTTGTAGAAGGTATTTTGAAGGAAGTGATGAGCATGAATAAAGCGTTTCAGAGAGGAAGCGCAAATGTTGCTCCGTTACATGATGATCTTCGTCTGTTAGTGCTGTCATTGGCTCGAAGCATCTTTAAGCCTGCTTTTCTGAAACCCATGTTTAATGAGTCTGAAACGTCGAATAGAATGCTTTATCACGCTGATATTGCTGCTGTGAAGAATGCTGTAGCGAAAAGTGACGCTTCGATTGGTAATTCACTTCTTTCTCTGGATGCAGTAGATTACGGCCAAAATTTTTTGGAACATTCAGAGACAGCTACTCTAGAAAAGGAGTTACTGGTCATCAAACAACGAGCTCGAAATGATATTCTCCAATTGGTTAAGGAATTGGTCAACAGGCTCCCTCATAACCTGGACGTGATTGAGCGAATGAGATCTTTTTCACCGAAGTTTTGCCTATCCCCAGCACCTTCCATCCCTGTTCAAGAACTTCCATGGGATTTGGCAGGTATGCCCCTGGGAACATCTTCAATCTTTTAAATTTTTCTCCAACAACTTGAACTTATATTTCATTTTTCTAGATGAGACCGTCGATCGGAGTGCGATTGAAACCCAATGGCGACGTCTTCAGGGAATGAGACTGGCAGATGTTTTCACTGATCTGAACGAATGTTCGACCATCGAAGATTTCTGGATTACTATTAGGGGTTTAAAAAATTGAGAGTGAGAGCTTGAGAGAGTTTTCAGAGATTTGAGTAATTTCGTTTTCAGAGCTCTCATTTTACCTATTAGTAATGCTGCGATCGAACGCATGTTCAGTGTTATGACTATCGTCAAAAATAAGCTGACAAATCGCATGCTGTTGAGGCATGGGCCTCATCGTGTGAGGTCCGGTGACCGCGCGCGGCAGCACCTTCTGGGGAGTGACTGTTTACCGGCCACGCCCCAATTAGTTGGCATCGGTTGACACCTGCCGTGATACTTGACCTACCTCAAGGCACTTCTGGCTTCTTCTCGAATCGCATGGCGACAAGTGGACACCGCGTGTTTTATCTCCGCGATTATAATCTTTACTTATTGTGAACATTTCATAGATAAAAAATCTCTAACGTGTCTCAACTTAATTATTAGTTGACAGTGATTATTTTTTTGTAAATATTTTTTGACTGAGTTCTGTATTTTAACGAAAAATACAGTTTTATTGTGACTCTACCCACGTGCACAGTGTCAGTCATTATTTTAGTGAATTTTCTCTACCCTTCCCCAAACGCCGGCTCTCCACCGGGTTTCTAAGGATTAATTCTCGCCGAAACATTTGGTCCTTCGAGCCGCATACTCGGGGAAACTGTTTTTCGTGGAATTCTCAGTGCGCGTGGTGCGGTAAAAAGCGCGGAAACAGTGTGAGCCGCCATCTTAAGCTTGTGACGTATTGGTGCAGTGGTGCTTATTTCAAACTGGTAACTGTCGTGCACGCCACGGGTTTTTAGTTCCACCAATGACACTCAAGCGGAGGCTCCGGGAGCGTTTCCCCTAGACTTTTGGCGGCAGAATTTAATCCATCATCTCGCTGCTTGCTGAATTCTGGTGACCATCTCAACTGTATCAGACCATCACACAGGGAAGTCAATTATTATTATCATTAATTTTTTGATTTCCCCTGATTTTGTGGCTGATTCCACGTGTTTCCTTGGGGAATTGCTGGCTATACTGCTCATCGGCCGTGGGTTTTTTGTTGCGCTGAGTTATTTTCCGCAATTATGTTTTTCCCAACTGCATCGCTTTTTCGCAGTTGCTTTTGTTGCTTCTGCGATCGCACGTATCTAGCAAACGATTCGTTACTTGCTTTTTTTTGGTAGTCGCGGTTTTTCGCAGGTATTCTCTTTTGGATTTTTGTTGATTTTCCTTGGCACGAGCATGTCATTTGGAGGGAGAATCATGATTCAAGCGAGCAGGGCGAAGTTTATAGAATCTCTGCGGGCAGAGGCTGCTAGTGAGGCAGTGAGACAGCTGTCTGCGTCGGAGCTACAGTCGAAACTGGACATGCTGGAAAATTACTGGGGGCAGTTCAAGGAGCAGCATCTCAAATTGCTGTCCGGGAAGGACTGCCCAGAAGTTATGGAGCATGAGTACGTCAAGGCGAAGGTGTACGACAAGTGCTTGCAATACTACTCCGCTACGAGAATTGCGTTGGTAGGTCTGATCAAGTCTCTGGATGAGTCGGTGGACCTCTCTCAGTCGTTCCATCACAGGCCGTCGGTGCACGCTTCATCTCAAGTGTCTCAGAGGCAGCTGCCAAAGATTTCATTGCCGACTTTCTCTGGGAATTTTTCAGAGTGACTTCCTATAAAGATCTGTTCCTTTCGATGGTAGTCGGCAATCACTCTCTCTCTACCGTCGAGAAGATGCACTATTTGCTCACGTCTCTGGCTGGGGAACCGAAGCAACTAGTATCGACTCTGTCGATTTCCGAGGATTCGTTCATTCCAGCTCGGGAGATGCTTACCTCCATGTATGATGATGAACGTCTACTCATATCTACCCAGCTGGAAAAGTTGTTTGCCGCGCCAAGAGTCATCAACAGGACGGGGAAGGAGTTCAACGCGCTGCTCAACTCCGCCACTGAAGCGCTGAACGCCTTGAAGTCTCTGGGACGACCTGTGCAGCATTGGGACGATATCCTAGTACACCTCCTTACCAGTCAGCTGGATCCTAAGACGTTGGAAGCGTGAGAGATCAAGATTGGCTCTACCACGACCTTCCCAACGTATGATGAGCTCAGGGAATTCATTCTGAGCAGAGCCAGGGCAAGGGAGAGGATCGAGCTGCATGCACCGCTTCCACCGTCATCGAAATCGTCATCGAGTTCTCAGCAGTTATCGAAACCTAAGCCAGCAAAGGTGCTGAGTGTCTCAGCCGGTCAAGGTTCTCAGCCAGGTGAAGGATCGAAGTCTCCATCATGGGCAGACATGACTGCAAATCCCTGCTCAATGTGTCAGGATGATCATTTCATCGATAGGTGCCAGATGTTCAAGGCGCTAACTCCAGAGAAATGGAAGGAATTCGTCGAGAGGAAGTATCTTTGCTTCAACTGCTTGGGGAAGCACTCTCTAAGGGCCTGTCGCACCCAGAAGACGTGCAGCGTGTGTCAGAAGCGCCATCATTTGATGATACACGTCAGTCGTCAGCAGAGCGCTCCTCAGGGTGCCCCCAGAGCGGTTCGTCCTCGGGAGTCGATCCAGGCGGGCAGTTCGTTACAGTCCACTGACTCAAGACCTGACCAGACGCAGCAGTAAACTTGGCAACCAACGCCAGAAGAGTCAGCGACGCCATCAATTGTGCTGAGTTCTCTGCGGTCGTCGCTGTCCGATGATTCTCCATCTGTAGCAATTACAAGTTGTGATGTGTCTACGCAGCTCAGACCAAGTGTTCTTCTCGCAACGGCGCTAGCCTCGCTCATCAAGGAGGATGGATCCTCAGGAGGTTAGGATACTGCTGGATACCGGTTCTGAGTTGTCGTTCATTGCTCCGAGTGTCGTGGCGAAGCTAAGTTTAAGTACATCTCCAGCTTTGCTTCCTGTCGTTGAATACTCCTCTCTCTACAAATTGCTCCATGTTACGGCAATTTGTCAGTTCGCTGTGGCCAAAATGAGGAATAAGTCTGGGAAGCTTGTGGTCCATCCATTCAGTCCTGATGGCTTGGAGGCAGCTCGGCTGTATTGGGTCAAGGCGACTCAAGCCTTTCATCTACAGTCCGAGTGTGAGATTATCTCTCGTGGTCAACAGCTTGGGAGATCTCATCCGTTGACCAAATTTACGGCCTTCATTGATCATCAAGGTGTTCTCAGAGTGGGTGGGCGCCTCAAGTTCTCCACCTTGGACCCAGAGAGTAGACATCAAGCGATCATCCCTAAGGATTCCGTGTTGGCGGAACTTCTCATTGGGGATGCTCATCAGCGAACGTTGCATGGTGGGACATCTTAGAAGGGCTTACTGGATTATTGGAGGTCGTGTGCCAGTGAGGTCCTTTATTCTCAAGTGTGTGGAGTGCGCGCGTCATCGTGGGATTCGTGCTCAGCAACTGATGGGGCAGCTCCCAGTAGCACGTCTTTCTTCGGCTCGTGCTTTCTCTAACACTGGTGTGGATTACGCCGGACCAGTGTCGATCAAGACGTGGAAGGGGCGTGGTCATAAGACCCAAAAGGGTTGGTTGGTGATCTTCGTGTATATGGCCACGTCCGCTCTCCACTTGGAAGCTGTCACGGATTACTCTGCTGATGGGTTTATCGCTGCCTATAGGAGGTTCGTGAGTCGTCGGGGGCACTGCGGAAACCTCTTTAGTGACTGCGGCACAAATTTCATCAGTGCTGACAAGGAGCTGAAGAGGCTGTTTTCTGCTGGATCGAAGGAGTTCCAGCATCTCTCTGTAGTGTGTGTAAAGGATGGAACGCGGTGGTCGTTCAATCCACCGGGACCACCGCATTTTGGAGGGAAATGGGAAGCAGCGGTGAAGTCGGTGAAATTTCATCTCTCTCGCACTGTTCGGGACACTTCACTGACCTTCGAGGAGCTCTCTATGCTGCTTACCCAGATCGAGGCGGTACTCAACTCCAGGCCTCTCCAGGCTCTCTCGGAAGACCCTGACGACGTGTCGTGTTTCACTCCGGGGCATTTCTTGATTGGAGAAGCTCCAATAGCTCTACCGGAACCTTCACTGGACCATCTCAACGTTGGACGGCCCTCCAGGTGGCAACTGATTCAGCAGAGGCGGCAGTATTTCTGGAAGCAGTAGTCTACGGGATACTGCAGCAGCTTCAGTCCATCTCCAAGTGGCATCATCTGTCCAATGACATTCGCATCGGCTCTGTGGTTCTCAATTAGTTGGCATCGGTTGACACCTGCCGCGACACTTGACCTACCTCAAGGCACTTCCGGCTTCTTCTCGAATCGCATGGCGACAAGTAGACACCGCGTGTTTTATCTCTGCGATTATAATCTTTACTTATTGTGAACATCTCATACATAAAGAATCACTAACGTGTCTCAACTTAATTATTAGTTGACAGTGATTATATTTGTGTAATTATTTTTTGACTGGGTTCTGTATTTTAACGAAAAATATAGTTTTATTGTGACTCTACCCACGCGCACAGTGTCAGTCATTATTTTAGTGAATTTTCTCTACCCTTCCCGGAACGCCGGCTCTCCACCGGGTTTTTAAGGATTAATTCTCGCCGAAACACATGCTTATGCCAATGCTCGTCTCGATCATGCGAATTCGAATTCATCCAAAAGTTTACGGTTTCTGTTGTTCCAACTATGTACCACAGAAATCAATGCTCGAGAAGTTCAATAGTTCCATGTATGACAGGAAAATCGTATCTACTGAAGAGAATGCAGATGATAATGGCAATGTAATGAACCTTGAGGAGCTTCAACTGAACAGTGCTGATGATATGTTTGAACTCCTTGCAGAGTATGAGGAAACCTGCTTACTGTCCGATACACATGCTCCAAAGATTTAAGCTTTTTTATAGCTTTTATGAAGTTATTGGATTCCAAAAGTTTTATTTCAAAGTTGTATTTATTATATTTTAATGAAAAGCACGAAATAAAATTTAATCCCTTGAATTGATCTTTTTCTCGTCAAAATTTTAAACGTTTTATGCTCCAAGTCGTTAGTTTCCACCAGTTTTACCCTTAAGAACGTTTAAATTTCATAATCACTCGCCTAGTGTGTCCCATTTGACCCTCAAAACCGCTTGACCCTCGGAAATTTAGAACCGTTCATTTTTAAAACTATTACCGCCAATGGCGATTTTCATGGCGGATTCCCCTCTCCAACTGGCGGCTTCTGGCGATTTCGGCTTGCCTATTGGCAGCGGAACGCTCTCAGAATCTGGCAACTCTGAACGGTACCGCTGATCGACACTGCTTACGCGGCAGAAGTCGAACATTCAATTGTCTCCAGACCTGTAACAAATCCATACCAAACATTGAAAACCGCACTAATCAGATGTTTCACAAAATCCAGGACTGCGAACATCATCCAATTGCTCGACAGGGAGAGCATTGGGGATCGAACTCCGTCGAAGCACCTGAGACATTTAAAAAGTCTTGTTCCAGGCATTGACGACGAGGTCCTGAAAACGCGCTGGTTGTCTCATCTCCCCGAGCAGACGCGAGCTACACTCGCCACCCAGAAGAACGCTTCCATTGATGATCTCGCGAAGCTAGCAGACAGGGTGCACGAGGTATTCAACCCGAACAGCGTCGCAGCAATCCCCAGCTCGCCAGCCAACGCAGTCAACACGGCACTCGAGCGAATTGAGCAGCTGACGACGACCGTTGCCGCCATGCAAACGCGCGACCCACGGTCTCGTTCACGAACACGTCGAGACGGCTCACAGGGTCAGCGCAGCCACTCGCGCCGACGCTCCAGCTCGAGGAAAGTATCAAAGAATTTTGACACCTGCTGGTATCATTACAAGCATCGTAATAACGCCCGTAACTGCCTACCTGGTTGTAAATTTCAGGGAAACGCCAGAGAGAGACAATCGTGGCGGAAGTCGTCTCTCAATCACAATCCCGCTGCCTATTTATCACCGACAGGACGACTGGGACCCAATACCTAGTAGACACAGGCTCAGACGTCTCTGTCACGCCTTGCAGGCGGCCACCAAGCAACAGGGAGACCAGTGGCTATAAACTCTTCGCGGCCAATGGCACCTTCATCGACACGTACGGCTACGCGTGCATCTCGCCAGATCTCGGTCTCCGCAGACTTCACATGGCGATTCATCGAAGCAGACCTCAGTAAACCCATCATCGGTGCTGACTTCCTGCATCACTTCAGTCTGCTACCGGACTTAAGAAACGGAGCAATCATCGACAGCGCGGCAGGCCTCCAATCGAATGGCCAGTCCGCGCGATTCTGCGCGACATCTGTCATGCTCCTCGAGATCAACGAGGATTCACCGTACGCGTCGATCCTCAAAGAGTTCCCAGCAATAACAAAACCGGGAGGATTGCTCAGAAAAGCGGAGCACTGCACCGTTCATCACATAAGGACAATACCAGGACCACCAATCTCCTACAGAGTTCGCCGCCTAGCACCGGATAAACTCAAAACCGCTCAAGCGAAGTTCTCCAGCATGCTGACGCTCGGAACCGCGAGGAGATCTGAAAGTCCCTGGGCATCCGCGCTCCACCTGGCCCCTTAGGGCAACAACGGATGGAGGCCATGCGGTGATTACCGCGCACTCAACGACAGGAGAATACCAGATAAATATCCTGTTCGTCATCTAGACGATTTTGCTGCCAACCTTCATGGCAAAACAATCTTTTCCACCATAGATTTGGTTAAAGCCTTCAACCAAATTCCAGTGGCACGCGAAGACATCCAGAAAACGGCAATAATCACGCCATTTGGACTCTTCGAATTCCCATACATGACATTTGGCCTCAGAAACGCAGCTCAGACATTCCAACGTCTGATCGACGAGGTCACACGCGATCTACCATTTTCGTTCCCGTACATAGACATCTTGGTAGCATCGGAAAACGCGGAGCAACATCGCGAGAACCTGAGGATCCTCTTCCAACGACTCCAGGACTACGGGCTGATAATCAACGTCGCCAAAACAGTCCTCGGACAGCCAGAGGTACTTTTCCTCAGACACGTGATCAATGCTCAAGGAATTAAACCCCCCAAGGATCGAGTCAACGCGATCCTGGAGTTCACAAAGCCAACAACGGTTAAATCGCTACGCAGATACCTCGGAACTCTAAATTTCTACCGGAAGTTCATCAAGGGAGCAGCAGAAATCCTCGCCCCGCTGAACGCCGCGACTCAGGGGACGAACGTCAAGGGAAAGCAACCAGCAGCCTGGTCTCCAGCCCTTGAAGAAGCATTCGCGCGCAGCAAGCAAGCGCTAGCAGAAGCCACTCTGTTGTCTCATCCAAATATCGAGGCAGAGTGGGCTATCTTCACAGACGCGTCGGATCACGCGATCGGCGTCGTTCTACAGCAGGAACACCACGGTTCCTGGCAGCCGTTAGCCTTCTTCAGCAAGAAACTTTGAATTTCGTCGCAGAAACACACGGGTTACGACAGGGAATTGCAAGCAATCTACGAGGCAGTACTGCCCTTCAAGCACATCTTTGAAGGGCATGTGATAATTTTCACCGATCACAAACCCCTGACTCACGCGTTCCAACAGAAACCGGAACGAGCTTCACCCTGGGGATACAGGAGACTGGACTACATCGCCCAGTTTTCCACGGACATCAGATACGTCGCGGGCCCAGACAACGTCGTGGCAAACGCCCTGTCGCGAGTAGAGGAAATCACGACTGCCGTCACACCTCAGCAGCTGGTAGATGCCCAACGCGATGATCAAGAACTCCGACAATTACTCCAGCGACCGGACGTGAACCTGCGACTGGACCGCTTACAACTCCCAGGAATGGACAAACCACTGTACTGTGATGTATCATCAGGTACAGTTCGCCCATACGTTCCTGCTCCGCTGAGACAACAGGTCTGCAGCTCAGTGCACTCAATGGCTCATCCTGGACCCAAAGGCACGCGAAAACTCGTGACACAACGCTACGTGTGGACTGGCATAAACAAAGACTGTGCCCAATGGACCAAACACTGCCTGGAGTGCCAGAAAAACAAGATAACGCGACACGCGGTCACACCAATAGCGAAGATCGAGACACCATCACGACGATTCGAACACATACACGTCGATTTAGTCTCTCTTCCTGCCTCAAAAGGACACAGCTGGTGCTTGACCATCGTCGACAGATTTACGCGATACCCAGAAGCAGTTCCACTGATCGACTCGAGGATGCCAACAGTAGTCAACGCGATTCTTTATCACTGGATCGCGCGCTTCGGCATCCCCCTGAGAATTACATCTGACCAGGGCGGTCAATTCTTCTCAGACACCTTCAAGGAGCTTACGCGAATTCTGGGCACCGAGAGGTTGATGACGACGCCATTTCATCCTCAATCAAACGGCATGGTTGAGAGAATACATCGTCAACTGAAAGCAGCACTGCGATGTCATGGTGAAACTTGGTACGACGCACTTCCCCTGGTACTTCTAGGGTTGAGATCCGTGTGGAAAGAGGACCTTCAAACGACTCCCGCCGAACTAACATACGGGGAACCGATCCGTCTACCCGGAGAATTCCTCATCCCATCGAACCAACAAGCAGCAGTACCGGAATTGATGAAAAATCTACGCGAGCATTTCCGCAGGATCGCGCCGATTCCCGCTGCACATTACGGTACACGTTCAATCTTCATCTTCAAGGATCTAGCGACGTGTACGCATGTTTTTGTCCGTGACGACCACGTCTGAATGGCATACCGATTACCATACATCGGCCCATGCCGCGTAATCAGTCGTCATGACAAATACTTCGTCATTTGGTACAAGTCCGGAGGATTGGGTAACTACAAGAATACACCGATCTCCATCGACCGACTGAAACCAGCGTACATACTGCCGGAGGACATGGACCAGGTCCAAGGACAGCCTCTACCGCCAGACGTACCAGAAGAGCCTCAACAACAACAGAATCGGCCGCAGCCGAGCACGAGTACGGCGAACAGGACTCAGAGGCCGAGGAGACGCGTAAACTTGGCGAACAGACCCACAATCCACGTCTATACTGTCTAAATTTTATAATCAAAATTTGTTTTCACCTGCTTATTACATTTCACCTGTTCCGAGATTAATCTTTTTCTGTTGCAGTGCTGAAAAACTACCTTTTTTCACTTAAGCAGGGAAGTCATGTAGCGTCTCGCTACACACACCAATGTGTAACACACGCACGGATGCGACAACGCGCTGTGAGACGACTGGACATCAGTGACATCATCGCACTCTGTCATACGAGCCAGTATATAATACTTCTCACTCGCACAATTATAACGCGTATCCAAATTCGTCGCCTCGTGCGAATATTTTGTCTAACACTGACCTCCGATCTGATCACTTTGATTATTCTTTCTCTTTTGTACATATATTCTCAACGTTTTGATTAAACTGTAATTTAAGTACTAATTACATGTGTTAGTGAATTGTTACACCCAACTACCTCAATTCCTACAGGGGGGGGGGGTTACCCTCTTCGACCGCAAGCGTTGAGTAACATTGTCTCGTCAATCGTCATTAAAATAATCTTTTTTCCCCATCATTATTTCATATCACTTTCTGTAGTTTAACATAGTGACATTTTCCTGACCGGGTTTTCAACTGGGAACCTCCGGCATATGAGCCACCGAATTTACTCATTGCGCTACAGCATCGGTCACAAGATACAACTTTCTGCGGTACTCAAAACAAACAGTTGTAAACTATAACTAGCATAAATCGTTAAAATTCGGCATTTTTCGACTTTTTTGCGAAATTTGAGGTTGAAGTTAATGGAGAGGGGATTTTTTTTCCTCATGTCTTCGAAAAAAATGATATCTTTCGAGAAAAAAAAAATTTCAAAAACGGTTGGGGAACAGGTTTAGAAGAGTGATTTTACACTTTTTCGGAAAGAAAAACTGCGTTTTCACCGTAAAAAACACCTCGGAGTGAAAAAATATTTTTTGTTTCTGAAAATTGAGAATTTTTCCGACGAAAAATGCTATGTCCAATTTTTTTTAACCATATGGAGGTCAAGAGGAATTTTCGCCGAAAAAACATGGAAAAAGTCAAATTAAGCATATCTTGTGAAGGAGTTGAGTTGGAGCGCTAAAATTTTAGGTGAAGTTACTTGTTATCAAGTATAAAGATATATTAAAAGTTGGTAAAAATCCCAGACTTGGCGCAAAATGATCGGTTGGTAATTTGTAGAATGATCCATATATAGAAGAACAAAAAACAAATTCTCTATTTTTTCATTTATTTCTCCAGTATTATCTTTTCAGGTTATCTCATTATTTTTAATACATTGGTTTTAAAGGAATGATAGCAAGTATTTACAATATTTTTTCAATGTCCACATTACTGAAGTTGCACGGGTTGAACTGTCCCTCCAGAAATGTAATTTCCAAACTTTGGAAGCAGCAGCTTGGCGATATCTCTCCATTTTAGGTAAATCTAGTTGGAAGACGTCAAACAATCGCTGTGGTAGATAAACGATGCACTCATCGTTCAAAGCAACAACCACTTTGGATCCAAATTTAGTCGAGATCAATTTCAGGTCGGTGACTAAATATTTCTGGTTGAGTGTCAACTCTGCTGGACGTTTGGTAGGCAGGAAATGCCCTTGAGTAACAATTTTGTTGATGTCATCCAGATCCAAAGCTTGATCCATCTCCATTTTGACTTGAATGTTGGATAGAACGATGGATTAATAAATGTATCTCTTTCTTCAATATAGATTTGAAAATCGTATGGGTACCGTTGCAGGTAGTAGACTGAATCGTCTCTGGTCCCACCGACAGTACTTATAGGCTTTCATGAGTGGTGGGGAGGTTACAATTATTGACCGTCATTTTAACGGAAGAAAAATTCCAAGTAAAAATTGAGTCCAACATACTTTTCAACCGTCACATGGTTTCTGAAAATTTGATAGCTTGGCAGGGGAGTATTGAATTGATCGAACATATTTCTCAACGGAAAAATAACTCGTGGAATCTCAACGGTCAAACAGTTCTTGAAAATTTTTGGTTGAATCGGAAGGAATGATGAAACGTCGTCTTCCTTAACGGAAGAAATATTCGCAGAATCGTAACCGTCAAATTTTTCTGGGAATTTCGTTGTAAGATTCTCAAGACGCTACCACACACACACACACACACACACACACGATTGTTGCTATAAATTCATCTGCCTTTTCACTGAGTTCCTTAGTGTAATTTCAAGATGGAACGCAATACCATGCCATCTGCTAGAATACTTGAAGTTCCAGAGAATGCCTATCAGAGTGTACGCAATCACGATATAGAACGATGGATTAATAAATGTATCTCTTACATTCAACTTTACACAAAAGCTCTGAATGGGGGAAATTTATCTGTTGGGAAGAAAGATGAAATTTTGTCTGTAATCGCTGGAATCCAAGGATACGAAGAAAGATTTAGGGATAGACAACATCGAGGAGGGAGCGTGCAGGTGCCATCAACTAGCAGTGAAGAATCACACACAGATCGAGTACGCTGGAGGGATGGGCCAGTAGCCTTTCAAGGTCGAGTACGTACTGATATTGTAATCAATCTTCAACATAAGGATCCCGTAGCTTTCTTGAATGATGCGAAAAAACTGTAAACTGTACGTTTGGGGAACGTTCGTGAGAGTAATGGAAATATCAAAGTCAACACTATACTAGCTTGTAAATTTCAAATAAAAAAGGAAGAGGTCATCAGCAGTGAAACAAAGTATTTCAATACGAAGAAGGAAATCATTTTACCAGCTACAGACCTCAGGAAACGGTTTGAATGTGACTGAACCATTGCTTACGAAAATCGAGAATTTTCAAGAACGTGATTCAGGATGGGAACTAATTGAAATTTTGAATTTAATGATTAATATCAATCGATATGTTCCACTCAGTGTTGGCTTGTCGACTTATATAGAGCTGCCGCATGATATGCGGTGTAAGAAAGCAGTTGTTGACATAAAAAATTCAAATAAATTCTGTTTCTTGTGGTCAGTTATTGCTGCTCTCCATCCAGCAGAGTCACAGATGTGTTACTTCGTCATATCCTTATTATACCACTGCAACTGTACCTCAAAGTCACAAGAGGCTTGATTACAGGGATATTAATTTCCCCATCGCTCTAAGTGATATTCATATATTTGAGAAGAAGAATGGCTTATCGATTAATATTTATGGCATTGAATATGAAGGCAATGCTCAGAAGGAAATAGTACCTTACTATTTCAGCAGCCCGAGTGGAAATTCTGTTCAGGTCTCGATCAGAAACTGATCGAGTCCGATCCGAAATTCTGATCAGGCATGCTACACCTCTGCCTTAGGTTTTTCCACTAGGGAAGATGGAGTCTCACATACCTACAATTTTATTTCAATTTCAATTCATTTACTACTTTTTTGTTCGAGTGTGCATGTTCCAGCGGGTTCCCAACCAATTTATCACTTTGCATGGATTGGCAATCTTTCAAGACTTGTTAGTGCGCAAATTTCAAGTGTTGAGCATCGAATCGATCGGTGATCGATCTCTGTGATCGGTGCTTGTGCCATTTTTAAGAGAAAAAATATTATGACGATTATCACCAAGACTGTTACGCTATAAATAAGTGTAAAGTAATATTACCATCGGAGGAAAACAAAATTTTGAAATTCAAAAACGAGAAGTTCAAGGAACGTATACCATTTGCTATTTATGCTGATCTAGAGTGCATTTTACAACCTAGTAACGATGATGATGATAGATTGTGTCAGAAACATATCCCATATAGTGTTGCCTTCTACTTACAGTGTTCTTTTGATAAGAACCTATTCCTCTTTAAATTCAAACGCGGCTCTGACTGTATCATGTGATTTATGAATGAATTGAAGGAGATCGGAATAATGGTGAATGATATTTTAAAGACTATCGTACCAATGGAAACGTTCACTAATAAACAATCACAAGATTTCGAGACAGCGCAAAAGTTTCATATATGTGAGAAACCTTTTAGTTCTACAGACATTAAATATCGAGATCATTGCCACTTCACAGGCAGGTATCGTGGGGCTGCGCATGCAGGCTGCAATATTAATTATAAAAATTCACATGAAATACCAGTGATTTTTCATAATCTCTCAGACTATGATGCACATTTTCTGATTCTGGATTTGAGAAAAAATTTTGGGGGTTCAGTAGAGTTGCTTCCACTGACTAGAGAAAAGTATATTTCATTCAGGAAACATCTCCCACAAACGAAAGTTAGCCTGAGATTCGTTGATTCGTTCAGATTTATGGCTAGTAGCCTGGAAAGATTAGCCTCATACTTGACTGATGCAGACAAAACAATTACGCGAGCCCATTGCAATGATAAAGCAGAATTTCGACTATTATTGCGGAAGGGGGTATTTCCTTATGAATATGTAGATAGCTGGGAAAAATTAAATGAGAAAAAATTACCACCGAGAGAAGCTTTTTATTCTACACTGAGCAATCAAGAGATTTGAGAAGATTATTCACATGCTTGTCAAGTTTGGGAGAAATTTGGTATCTCAACACTTGGTGAATATTCTGACTTGTATTTGAAAACCGACGTTTTACTTCTAGCTGACATTTTTGAAAATTTTCGAAAAAGCTGCTCCTCTGTGTATAATCTCGATCCACTGCACTATTACACAGCACCTGGACTAGCGTTCGATGCAATGTCGAAATGCACTGGTGTGGAGATTGAGCTTTTTACAGATGTTGATAAACTCTTATACATTGAGAAAGGTATCCGTGGAGGTGTAGCTCAGTGCACCAATTGTTTTGTTCATGCGAAAAATCGATATATGGGGAAGGATTACGAGGAAAATAAAGGGGAATCTTATCTCATGTACTTTGATGTGAATAACTTGTATGGTGCAGCTATGAGTCAATACCTACCCTATGGTGGTTTCATTTTTAGTTGTAACATCCTTCGGCTAAATTTTGATGGTACGATGTTTAGTATCATTGTATTCAGCTACTAGGTCATCTACAATATTGATCCATTTGTATGTTCCACGGATAGAAAATTGCTTCCACATTTTGTTTTTCAATGTTCGATTAAAAGGTTCACATATCGACGCTTTAAGATTGCTGAAGGTAGAATACATGTTTATGTTATTTTTTTTCATGAGAGCTTGGAACTCCTTATTGCAGAACTCTTTCCCTCGATCTACATGTAGCTTATTTGGAATTCGCTCGTCTTTCAAAAATTCGATTCATAGCACCTGTGACATCATTGCCATTTTTTGACTTGATCGCAATTGCCCAGGCATACTTGGAAAAAATATCGATTACAGTGAGGAGATATCGATAGCTTTTGTTGCATTGTGCATATTTCACCATGTCCACGAGATCAGCCTGCCAATTTTCATCCAATCCACGAACGTCAACGCGTCTTCTTGAGTAATTTCTTCGGGCTGGTCGATGAATCTCTTCTGCTATTGTCCGTTTTTTGGAGTCACTTTGGTTGTTTTTTTGCATCTGTAATCCTACGCTGCTGGTTTCCCAGCACCTTCTCTATTTTTTCAAAACGTGTATTTATTGTGGCCTCCAAGTCTCTGATAGTCCTCTCCTGAGACTCCAATTTTCGTTCTAAATCTATTTCCACACTTTGCTTCACTAGATTGAATGTCCTCTGCAGACGTTCTCGCAAAATCCGCAATGTAATGGCATCAAACTCTTCCACTGGATCAGCAATGTCACACACACAGAAAACCCTGTGCAGATTATCCGCACACTTATGCGGATAATCTGCATAGTTATGCGAGATTCACACAGAAGCCGAAGTCACTCTCTTATGTGCAAATGATGCATAAATAGTGCGTGAATCATGCATAGTTATGCGGATTATCCGCATAGCTATGCGTGAAATACACAATTTTTATGCGGATTATCTGCACATCTATGCGTACTTTTCGGACAGATGTGGCATGATTTACACATAAAGGCGAAATTTTGATGAGGATACGTTTATGTTTTCGTTATGAGGAGTCGTTTTGTAAAATTGAGCTTACAGGTCTAGATTTTTCTAGAAAATTCAAGGGAATTCAAGGAGTTTCTAGAAAATTCCAAAATATTCAAGAAGTTTTTAGAAAATTCAAGAAAATGCATGGAGTTTCTAAAAATTTCGAGGGAATTCAAGGAGTTTTGAAAAATTTCAGGGAATTCAGGGATTCTTAGAAAATTTTAGGGAATGCAAGGAGCTTTTAGAAATTTCGAGAAAATTCAAGGAGTTTCTAGAAAATTCAAGGAAATGCAAGAAGATTCTCGAAATTTCGAGAAAAATCCGGGAGTTTCTGAAAATTTTAAGTGAATTCAGGGAGTTTCTAGAAACTCTGAAGAAATACCCGGAATTTCTAAAAAATTGAATAAAATTCTTAGGTGTTCTGGAAATTTGAATAAAATTTGAGTTTTCCAAAATAATCGAGAAATTTCTAACGTTTTAAAAAACATTCAGAAAAAACAAATTTCTGCCCTCCGGCCGGAAAGCGTCAACTTCCTGGCCGCTGCGCTAAACGAAGTTGCCACTTTCCGGCTACGTCGAGCAGAAAAAGAGTATACACACCTTGGCCAGTAAATAAGAAAGCCTCAGATCACATGTTTGTTGACCTCGGCTTCGCCTCGGCCGACAATTACATGTGATCTGAGACATTCCTTACTTTACTGGCCAAGGTGTGTAATCTACTATTTAAGAGGAGACCGCGGTGAAATTTGGAAGTCTCGGCTCGGTCTTAAGAGCGATTGGACGACTTTTGATATATGAAGGGATATATAAAAAAGTGAGAAAAATTTCGGACCCGAACCGTTTTGCCCCGTATATCCACCAAAAACGTCATTTTTCACGTTTTTAGCTTAAAAATGCTTCTTGGACCACAGTTTTCATCCGATTACAACTTTTTTTTTTAAATGTTCGTTATACCCCAACGAACAAACCCAAGTATCCATTTTACTTTATATTTATTACATCATGAGAAAATGGTTTTTTTAAATTTTTCTTTTTTTTTTCTTTTTTAGTAAATGCTAAAATTCGTTGTTTTCCCCCCATTTTTTTTGTTATAATATTTCGATTACGTATGATTACAACGTGGAATAACGAAAAACAAGTAATTTTAGCATTTGCTAAAAAGAGGAAAAAAATAGAAACTAAAAAAATTGTTTTCTCATCATCTGATAAAAATAAAGCAAAACGGATACTCGGGTTTGTTCGTTGGAGTATAGCAAACATTGCAAAAAAAAAAAGTTGAAATCGGATGAAAACTGTGGTCCAAGGAGCATTTCTAAGCTAAAAACGTGAAAAACTACGATTTTGATGGATATACGGGGCAAAACGGTTCGGGTCCAAAATTTTTCTCACTTTTTTATATATCCTTTCATATATCAAAAGTCGTCGAATCGCTCTTAAGGCCGAGCCGAGACTTTCAAATTTCATCGCGGTCTCTCCTTAAAGAAGAAAAAATTATGAATCCGTCTCAGAATCAAGAGTGTTTGTATGTGACTATTTCATTGTAAACAAAACACGTTGAACGTTTATTGTTCGGTGAAGGCAAGGGAAGACCATGCTGTACGTATCCACGCAAACTTAAGGCTGTATCAAAGATACAACCATTTGAGGGGTTTTTCTATACAGGATCATTTGATAATCCGCCGTAATATTTTATCATTGATTAAATTGATGCTATTCACTGAGAGAAATAACTACGTTTGAACGAGAGAATCTCAACCTGTTGAAAGATGTTTTCCTCTGGGTGAGAAAAAAATTATTCATCAGTAGATTTCATGATTTTTTGAATCGACAAGAGAATATTTTCTTGTGTCAAGTAAATCTCCCTTGTCGAAAGTAGTTTTTTCTTTCAGTGTTCTCGGCAAATAAGATTGCAATCAGCGTTACCGCATGAGCTCGATTGAAAATTGACAAGTATTTTTGATTAACTCCTCCTGATTCCATCACTTTTAATCACGTATGAAAAAATTCAACAGAAAATCCTAACGAATTCATTAGAAAATTCTATCGGGTTTCTATTGCATTTTCTATAAGTTTTTTGCCGTTTCTATTGACATGTTCCATAAAAAATATTCTATAGAAAAAGTCAATAAAAATTGATTTCCTACAGAATTTCATGAGTTCAAATTTTCTAAGTTTTTTTTATTTGATTTTCTTGAAGGGAAGAACGTAAAAATAGAATGAAAAAAAATTAGAAAATTTGAGCCGAGAAAATTTTATAGAAAATATCTAAATAGAATAATTTTTATCTAAAAATGAAATTCTATTAACTTTTTCTATATAATATTTTCTATTAAACATGTCAATACAAACGGCAAAAAACTTATAGAAAATTCAATAGGAATCCAATAGCATTTTCTAGCGAATTCGCTAGGATTTTCTATTAAATTTTTTCGTGCGTGATAGGGGAGGCTGAGGCAAAGTAGTATCGTACCTCAGTTATCCACAACGCGATGGAAAAAGTAGAAAAAACAATGCAAAAAACCCAGCTGTTCCATTTTGCCCCCCTCCCCCTTAGAATTATTAAATTGGAATTGACATTTTTTCCTCACTTTCTCTATCAAATTTTAAATTTTCAATGCCAAATTCCTCGAATTTTCAGTGATTACCAGCTATCTTTTTCCGTGGGACTTTTATGGGCGATATACGCATAGTTAGTGCAAAGTATGCGCATAGTTCATCGGTGGATTATCCGCATATTTTATGCGTATTTCATGCATAACTATGCGGATTCCGTCCATAGTGTTGATTCGCGGAGCTTATGTGCAAAACCCCCATAACGGTGCGGATTATTTGCATAGTGCTTTCTGTGTGTGCCTTCTCATCAAGACTAGCGTCCTTGGCCAAAACTCGTTGCCAAGCTTCATCAGCAAGGACACTATCTGTCGCGTGTCTAGCCGTCAAGTTCTCCCGATTCTTCGAATAAGCTATATCGTGCTCCTTACACGCGGCATCCAGTGGATTTATGCCCGGATCACCAAATGCCAATCGCTTAGCCAGCTTGGTTCCAGGTCCACAGTACTGATAACCAGGTACATGCAACTCAGTCGGTAATTTATTGATGAGTTTATTAACGAGACCTTTGGTGTTTTTGCACGTTTGATCACCACCATGACCTCTCAGATACTGAATGAAAATCCATAAATACTGCGTATTTATAGGCTTTCACAGCAGTCGTCAAGATGGAGTTCAAGGAGCAAAGTTCAAAGCTACCAGTCATCAATTTCAATAAAATTACTAATAAAAAAAAAAGATCAGCGAAAAAATCGACATGGTCCGCTTCTGCCTAATAGTGTACGCGCAATCATATGCGGACCCTCTAACTGTGGTAAAACGAATGCTCTATTTGCACTCATTACTCACCCCAATGGTTTGAAATTTGAGAATATTTACGTATACTTAAAATCTCTGAATCAACCAAAATATCAATTCTTAAGAGAGTTATTGGAATCAGTGGAAGTTATGGGCTATTTTCCCTTCAATGATCATGAGGAAGTGGTCAGACCTGAGGAGACTAAACCCAACTCTATAATGATATTCGACGATGTTGCCTATGAAAAACAAGATAATATGCGCGCATTTGTCTGCATGGGTCGATATCGGAATGTAGACTGTTTCTATCTCTGTCAAACTTACGCTCATATTCCAAAGCACTTAGTGCGTGATAATACAAATTTGCTTATATTCTTCCGTCAGGATGAGATGAATTTGAAGCACATCTACCATGATCATGTCAATACTGATATGTTGTACGCACAGTTCAAAGAATTGTGTTCAGCATGTTGGAGCACTGATAAATATGCATTTATCACCATTAATAAAGATTGTGAATTGCACGAGGGGCGGTACCGGAAAGGATTCCATTGCTATATGCACATAAATAGCGATTGATCATTGCAGTTTAAGACAGTGTTGAATTGAACGCATACCCTTCAACATGCAGCTCAAGAACATGCAATAAGAGTCAGCCGTGTTGCATCACATTGCTGAAGCAAGTAAAGCAATTCATCATAAATATAAAGCTATAAAATTTGACAAAAATATTACTGAGCGCGCTAGGAATGAAGCCTTGAAACCAGTAATAACTCCTCTCGGAAAATTGGTTGATCATGCGGAAGTGCAGCAGCAGAATAACTATAAAGGATTCATGAGAAATAAGAAAAAAAGATGATAGTTAAAGAAGAAAGTAGAACAGATGATCAGCATGAAATTTCACCACTTTCATTAAGTCAACAGCAAGGTCCATCATTCATCGATGATGACTTTTCTTCAAAAAAAGAATTCACCACAATATCTGATGATGAATTAGCTGATGAATCATCACCCTTGAATAAATCTGACACTGGAAATCTCCTTCAATTTTATCTCAACAAGTTTGGAACGGAAAGAAAAAAAGAACTGGATAAACAAGTTGGTGTTCATAAAAGCGCCGAGAACTGGAAAATTGGAAATGCAATTGTTACTTTTAATGGTGATACAATGATTATTGGTGAGAAGCAATATGAATTGACTTCACGTCTAGTATCATTGATATTCAATAAAAATCCAAAGACAATGTATGTAACGACAATAGATAGAAAGCATTATGGTAAAATTTTACGTAGTACACATGCCCATCGAATGTACCATCCAAGCCTATAAGAGATAAAAATTCCACTGAAAAATTCAAAAATATAATTTCACCACTGGTATCATCATCATCATCAACTTCAAAAACTGGTATAGCTCTGATACCAAATTTGATGATTGTTCCGAAGACAACATCCAGGAAAATGGACTATATTTACTGGGATAATCCGAATGAATTGGTAGATTCGTTTACTGATGGCATCTCAAGTCGCTGGTAACACCAGTCATACCAACGAAATCCTCTTCATTATTGAAGAATTACGTGAGGCTGAAATAATATATTAACATCTACTCTGTCATAAATGCTCTTATTTACATCATGAGTGTCGATGTGTTCGAACGAGTTATACAGCAGTAAAACCACCACTGTTAGCAGGAGAGATCCACCAGATGATGGATTCAAATGTACGCTCGATGGAAATTACAGTTTAGAGGGCAAGAGGTTATGCAGTGGTCTGGAGTGTGGCTAACATTATGAAGATGAAAAAAAAATTTGGTATGGGTATGAATCGAAAATCTAATGAGAAGGCGAAGAAGAAGAAGAAGACTGGAAAAAGTTGTCGGAAGAAGCTTGGTGGGGATAGCAAAAAAAAGATACCACTGCGTCATATTGTGCAAGCTGCTAAAGTTTCTATGCACTCTGGAGTCGACCCTGTCAAAAGTGCATTGAAAGGTGTACGTGAGGCAGTTACACATGCAAGAGGGAAAAAGAAAATGAATCCGACAACAAACATTCTCCCTATTCCGTCAAAAATAGGTGGGATTTTACCAGCATTTCTCATCCCACTTTTTGCTGGACTCAGTGCCACAGGTGCTTTAGCAGGTGGCGCTTCTGGTATTGCCAAAGCAATCAGTGCCTCAAAACACGCCGCCAAAAAACTTGAAGAGAGCCACTGACACAATCGTCCCATGGAAGCCATTGCTTTGGGCAAAGCATTGTACTTGAAACCCTATAAGTCAGATTTGGGTTTGCATTTAAATCCCAAAAGCTAATAAAACTACCGCAGCGAGTGCTGACAGTGATCTAATGAAATATACTGGCATCATGAAAATTCCACATTTCCGTGGGGTCTACATGAGAAATGATATGTCACAAGGTGGACCATGGAAATATGACTCAGCTCTTATTAATCTTGACGATAAAAATGGTCCAGGTACTCATTGGATTGCATAAAAAAAGAAGGATAATAAAGTTATCTACTTTGACAGCTATGGAAATTTACGTCCACCTCAAAACTTGATTAATTATCTCCGTGGCGGTAGTATTGTAAAATATAACTCGAAAAATTACCAGGACTATAATACCATCATGTGGACATTTGTGTTTGAAATTTCTTGCTGGTGAATTGATATAAAGCAGCAGATGCGGTCATATGTATATCAGTTCAGTGTTAGCTGCGATGAGTGATTCATTCACCTTGACTTTGTCCTGCAGGCCCTCTGTACTAGAGGCCTGGTATTTTCCACCAATCGAATTATCACCCTAGAAATCGTACAGTGTGGCTTGTATAACTTCTCACATACAATTCAATTCCAAATATCGATGAGGGATGTAATAAATTTTACTTTCAAAAAGATGGATTGGCAATAGAACTGACTATACCAACAGGAAGCTATGAAGAAAGAATTATTGAGCTTCAGAATTCCCTTTAGTTTAAAGGCTAATGATCAAACACTCACAACAGTTATTGGAGTATCAAAAGATGTAATAATAAATTTTATGCCATCGGATTCCATTGGGCAATTACTCGGTTTCCAAGGAGAGGTTCTCACACATTCTACATTCTACCAAGCAGCCATGCCTCCCAACATCATACATATGAATTCACTTTGTGTTGAGTGTAATCTCATTGCAGGAGCCTACATTAACGACAAGCGTGTGCATACAATTCATGAATTCTTTCCGAGCATTCCAGCAGGATATAAGATCATTGAAGCTCTTGCACAGGTCATTTACATTGTGAAGTCAATAGATCATCTGCAATTAAAAATTGTGGACCAAGACGATCGTCAGGTGAATTTTCGTGGAGAAGTCATTATAGCAAGACTTCATATAAAAACTGACTGAGGGGAAAAAATGAGAATTGTCTTTGAGAAGAAAATTGGTCAGAGTTATAAAAGTGAAAATTCATGCCGAAAAGTGGACAGTCGTCGAGTGCCTCTCGCGAAGCTGACATCGCAGAACATCAAGTTTCTGAGGAGTCTCGGGTCTGAAAGTTCGCGAAAAAGTGAAAAAGTGAAGTTTCGCTGTTTCGTCATTGCCGCCTACTATGGAAGAAGTTTTGAATATTCAAAAACGGATCATCTTTGATGAGTCCATTGCCCATTATGAAATTCATGCACATCAACCATTTGCATCATCTTCCTTTGGCAATGATGAAATTCGTATTTCCGTGCAACATCAAGATCTCTGTCTGCTGCCAAGCAAAAGTTCACTGCATATTTGTGGTCGATGAATGAAAGCGGACAATACTGCTGTTGTTAATACGCAGTTTGTCAACAATGCCATCTGTCATTTATTCGAGGAGATACGCTATGAATTGAATGCTGTGGAAATTGATCGATGCAAAAATGTCGGTTTGACAACACTAATGAAAAACTACATCTCTCAGAGTCCGAATCAGAGTTTTCTAATGGGAAATGCAGCCTGGAAAATCAACAATGAGAAGAAAATTACTGATAATGAAGGATACTTTGATATGTCTATTCCATTGAGCATGATTTTGGGGTTTGCTGAAGATTACCAGAGAATTATTGTGAACGCAAAACATGAGTTGATTCTGACACGCTCACAGAACAGTCTTAATGCTATCATTCAACAAGCTCCTGCTGCAGGACAGCAGGCTGAAACTTTTAAAATCTCCATGACCAAGATTGATTGGATGATTCCCTACATCAAACCTGCAGACTCTCGGAAAGTGCAACTTCTCAATCAGATTTCAAAAGACAATCTAGTGCCAATTAGTTTTCGAGTTTGGGAACTGTATGAGTATCCTCTACTGCGTAGAACATCAAAACATGTCGGGGTTGTCAAAACCTCAACACAACTGGAGAAACCTCGTTATGTCATTGTAGGCTTTCAAACAGCCAGAAAGAATAAAGCCATGAAAAATGCCAGTGTATTCGATGATTGCAATATTCGAGAGATTAAGTTATTCTTGAACTCACAAAGCTACCCTTATGGGAATCTGAATCTCGATATTGCACACAATCAGCTCTGCTTTATGACATGTACACCAGCTTTCAAACATCTTATGATCATAAGGAGCCCGAGTCCCTATTCAGCAGACAAAAATTATTGGAAACTGTACCTCTCATCGTCATCGATTGCTCCATGCAGAACGAGTTCTTGAAATCTGGACCGGTGGATATTCGCCTGGAGTTTGAATCATCAGAGACATTCCCCAACAATACAGCACCCTACTGTTTGATCTTACATGATCGAATCGTTGAGTACAGTCTGCTCAGACTCATTTAAATGAAAAAACGTTTTTTTTTGAAGAAATTAATGTAATCTTGAATGAAATGACGAAACAATAACTATTGGAGAACAAATATTTTATTTATTTATAACCATCACTAGTATTATTATCGATAGGACATTTTGCTTTCAAAGTACTGAACATTATATTTACAGCTAAGTTTTAATTCATTGAGAATGCCAAGCATCGGTGCAGCTGAACTCTCCTCCGTGAGATTCGGTCTTCTTTTTCTCTTCGAACCATTGCTCGTTGATGGCTCGCACCAGGAACTAACCCATCGATCTCTGACAAAATCATTGTTCACCCTTAGGATCAACTCTTCAATGCAGTTCAGGATCACTGTCAGTTTGTTTGAAATATGGGTGGAAAGTGGCAGCAGAGAATCATCAGAAGCCGCTTCTGCATTCTACTTCCTCATAGCAGTGTAATTCCTTTCCAAGAGGAGAACATCATCGATGACACTCCAGATACTTTCTGGTGGAATATCTCCAAAATGTCTCTCAACAACCTCCTCGAAGTTAATAAAGTACGGAGAAGTATTGATCAAATAGCGGATATCGTCTGGCGAGAGTTGCTCCATGATTTCAATTAATGGATCTCTTGAAAATGCGCTACTTATATCCACTGACTGCCACTCTTTGCCACAATTTTTAATCTCAAACTGAAATTCAGTTCCTGGGAACGCTAGTCAATTCCTTGACGTGTCAACACTCGTAACTGAAAAATTCTTCTTAGAAACAATTAATATTCCCTGAAGAATGTTTTAAAAATTGTGAAAATAATTTTATCCCTTTACGTTTGGATGGTGCTTTGAAACATCAACTTTAATCCACCATACAATCATACACCACTCTCAGCTGATGAGGTCGATGGACTTTTAAATATCTTCGTACCAACACACATTTGCTCCATTTCCACTGCACTGCACAAGCACCGCTGGTAAATATATGTCCCGCTAGGTCACGGCTAACTATTTGACATAAAATTTCAATTTCTATCATAATCGAAGTGGATACTTTTCTTAAAATTATTCTTCTCGAGAGTCTTAAACAATTGTCAGAAAAACATTCTCATTCTTAACATAAATATAGACATTCAGTGGGGATTCGATCTGACTCACCAAAGGCTCGCTACCAAGCACTATGAAGGTCGCTCGTTCGATCGTGATTGTTTAAATAAATACAGGCAAGCAACGCACTCCAACTCAACAGGGATTATTCATACTGCCCCCCTCCCACTGATCTCTATATAACTGGATAGCTGATCCCTATGCTCCCACCACTCTCAGAGTGAGGCGAATTGAAGTGTCCGCCAGCGCTGCCGTATAGTAGCTCAGGTACTAAAGATGACGTCAGTGCGCATGCGCGCCGTAGTGGGGGCCACTTGCTCGGAAAATTGCCGTGGAAACATTCTCCATCCCATGCGTCATTATGACTCAGTCATAACCCCCAAGTCCGCTGGACACGTCGGTTGTTTGTTGAGCGGTCTCCAAGGGAATTATTTTGTTTTGTTGATAAAATGGTGCGGTGTCATTATTGTGGAAAAACGAAGGAGAAGAACAAAGATTTATCTTTTCATCGGTAAGTATATAACAATAGCTACTCAATTTCGTGTCGTTTTTAAAAATAATAATTACATTTATACATAAGTACCCACGTTTATATTTACGTTTTAATTAATTGACTGTTTTTATTTTGTAGATTCCCCAAGGATGAAAAATTAGCGAAGCTGTGGGTGAGGAACATAGAGAAAAGTAATTGAATGCCAAAGGAGTGGCATATGCTCTGTGCAGAGCACTTTTCCAGAGAAAAGTTCTGTTCCAACGCTATTTCATCACGATAAAGAAAATTTATCAGCACCGTCCGATGCAGAGCCTATCGTCAGTATGAATAAACGTGAGTTAATCTATGATCCTGCAATTAGGTTGATTGGAAGCATGTTTGGTATAAGATAGTTATCTGAGGAAATGATTTAAGATATTTGCAAATATTAATGAAATGTCTACTTGCAGGGACGAAACTGGATGAAATATTGGGAGAGAAACTAGGACCAAAATGAAGCTCTCCACTACTGAGTGATAGCCATTCTATGAATGGTCGGAAAAGAAGTAATTTTTTCATTTTATATGAATTTTAAAAAACATGGGACTTGTGGCCTATTTTTGACCTATTTTTTTTTAATCTCAGACAGCAGGACATCACCACCAGACGATTCATTATAGTTGGAAACGAGAGGCGATTCCCATTCCCCATCGCAATCGCAAATAGCAGGTAATGTTTTAAATATAATGACATTATTTAAAGATAATAAAAAAATGGGACTAAGAAAAATATTTTGTTTTTGTTCACAGATCCAACTAAGAGATTATCATCGGTACAGGTTGATGTCATATTCCACGACCACACGTATACAGAGTATGGAGATGCTGTTCACCGTAAGCTCGAAAATTCGCGCTTGAAAATCGAAAAGCGGCTTGCGGAAAAGAAAATGCTCGGCGATTCTTTGTAGTTTTTAAAAATTCAATTTTTGCAATTATTAACGATTATAGAATTCATTAATAATACAATATTAATAACGATTGTACTAATTTCGACATTCCTCCATGCTTCGGCTTCCTTTCGCGTTTATACACAATGTCAGTTTTCACTGATTATTAACAAAAGTTCGTCTGTTATTCTGGATGTCCTATACGGTAAAATATCCTATAATATTTCCCAATGCTCTCGGTAAATTTACCACTGCCCCACTACCTGCAGCTGACACGGAGATGCGCGCGAGAATCTTAGTTCGCTGACTACTATCCGGAGGCGCTGCGTACCTCTCTAATAAACTCACTGGCTGCCATAGGGATCGGCTATCCCGTTATATAGAGATCAGTGGTTAGAGCCGAAGACCACTCTCATCTGATTGCCAGTATACTTGAAAGGTTAGATTGCCATTGAAACCATTGAATAATTCAGTTTCCACCGCACTGCTTCAAAGTAAATGGGCGCATGGTGGAAACAAAGCTGGTGTTCCTTAAAAGTATCGAGGAAGTTCGATGTAAGTTTGAGGGGAGGAAACGTGTGGAGGTGGAAACCGAACTGAGTTCGATCGAAATATATGTTTTATCCAACTTTGTCCCAGGTTTGTCCACGGTGGAGATAGGCTCACTGAAGAGTTAATGCTGCGACCTCTGAGGTGAATGGGCGTTTCCCTCTCTCTATGCCATCTCGGTGAGGCGCAGTCTGCGAGATTATATTACTGATATCTATACCAAGTACTTAGTATAGAAATCAGTGCCTGATCCAGGTAGGAGGCACAGTAGGCGCGTACGATTAGTTCACCCTACTTCGGTGGAAAAAGTACTACTGAGTCCGATTTCCACCTTAGACGTCTAACTAATAGACCTGGCGAAAAATGTCAAAGTTTATTACGGAGAATATTTTTTATATGTTACATTTTCCTCTCTATTGCTCGAGCCCCCGTCTAAACGCCCCATAGCGCGTTGACGTATGTTGCAAGGACTGGCGCTCGCCCGTTTCGTTCCTACTTCTGATATCTTACAAAAAAAATTCTCAAACAAGTGGAGATTGAAAAAAAATCGCACAATAGTAGATTATGTCATAATGCCGATAGATCGAGACTTGCTTAGCAAGTATCGTCTCCGACTTACCGACGTCTCGTATTGCAAAGTGTACACGACCCACAATCCGTGACTAACCGAATACAATTTATTATTTTTTATCATGAAGTCCCGCAAAGCGGCGGGGGCGCACAAGCGGGGTTCCCCCCCCCACACACACACATAAGAAAAAACAAATACACGAAAGAAATAGTATATTTCAGTGCGAGTGCCACAGGGGGTGACACTACGGCATTCTGCCTTTAGATAATTCTGTCCCGTTAGCGAGTCCAAATTCGTGGCGCCACTTGTCTTGCGCGTTCAGTAGTTTATGAAACTAACGTATTCCATAACCTTCGTGATTTTTATCATACTCATTGAGAAAATGTTTTCAGTCCCTCTCGGCCGATTTGGACATATTTGGACGAATGTAATGAACAAGGAGAAACTGATGAGCAATTCATGTTTTTTCCTACTTTTAAGAGTTTCATTTTCATTTAATCATTTTCTTTTAATATGAAAATATTCAATGAATTACATTATTTTGTCTTTCTGTTGTTTTTTTTTGTTAAAACCAATTGACATTACCACTAAAAACAGGTTAATTCATAATGTTTTTGTCTCTGATGTCTCTGATCAATTATCAGGACGTACGGCCTTCTAATTCCAACGCGCATGACAAGTGGCGCCACGCCACGGAGCCACGTTAACGGAACGGGCTAGAAAGCAGAGTGTTATCCCCCTGGAGTGCCATGGGGTTTTCTACTTGCGTGAAGTTGGCGTCCGAACCGAAGGCGGACTGGCCAACCACGCGAGTAAAAAAATCCCATGGCAGTAGTCGTGAACGATATTTTTCTCTAGTGATTTTCACTTTTACGAGTTTGGGGAAGGGCCAATACCAATCCCCGGACGAGGAAAAGTGAAGGTCAGTACAGAAAAAATTTTAATAATTCAATTTTTTTCAGTGTTTCTCATAATAAAATGCAAGAAAAAAACAGAAATTTCATGCCCACAGTTTTCACACAAAAAAATCACGATGAGTTACATACAAAATCACACTCATAAACTTTTTTTGATTGAGAAATATCTATTCAAAAACACACGGCAGAGTTCCATAACTTTTAATAGAATTGGCGCTGAAAATGAATAGAACTTTTTGAAACACGTGCTTGGAAAAGTCCTTTTTCGTTTACAGATTGTTGTGCATAAAGTCATACTTTTCGTTACTTCTAGGATAGTAAATGAAAAGTGACTTTTCGTTTACGGGATTAACATTTCGTTTATATCAGCTGACCTTCTAGTTATAACTTGGGGTTTATTCCTATGCCAGTATTTGAAAAATAGCACTGTCGTTACATTTTCGATCAATCCGATGTCGTTATTCTTGCACGGAGAGAAAAAACTAGTAAAAATTAGTGTGCTATTCACTAACTCATGGGACCAAACAATGATCACCAAAAAATTTGGATGTGGCACCCGAAAATCTTAAAAAATTAGTATCGCATTCGAATTTTTCGGTGCACCATCCGAATTTTTTGATAACCCCTGTTTGGTCCCACGGCAAGAAGGTTACAGACTAATTTTTGAAGGGACACGCACTGACGTGGCATATATTTTTCTTTCTGTGTGTAACTAGGCAGCTGGAAACATCGGTCTAGTCGTCTCAACTGAATTGCATCAGCCATACAGTAGCCATTACGCGTTGGAGTCCTCTGCTTTTAACTGTTAATGATCTGAGTATTTTATGGGTTAAATGTCTGTATTCCTTTCTTTCACGTACGAACAAATTTCATAAAAAAATCTTGCGAATTCGATAAAAAATGCAATTGCATTTTGATTGAACTTCCTACTAATTTTCGGTCAATTCTACCAATCCTCTGAACGGAAGGCTTACTATAGTGAACAACACCTACATAACCATGGTGGCCCGTTACCCTCTCCCCTTACACCGTCAGGGTTTGGTAGAATTTCCCGTTTTGAAGTAGTTTCCGTTTAGTAGTAAAAAAAAAATTATTTATGACTTTTCCAAACAGTAATTTTAAAAAATAGTGTATGTTACACGTATGAAAAAGAGGGAACATTAAACTCATGGGTTAATATTTTTAGGGACAGTGGTAAGACATGCCCATCCTCGCGATAAATTCGACGATACAACACCAGGGAGGTGTTGTTCCTCTTTATCAAGTATGTGGCTGCTAATGGTCAGATATCAGTTGCAAAATACGACGATAGTTGCCAGTATAGGAACTCCGTGATGAAAATATTTTTGGTTGAAAATTTTGTTGATAGCTTGAATAGATTTCGCGTTATCTTGATTTAAACAATTGAGTTACTAATAACAATGCCTTTCCCCTATTGGATGGAAAAATAACCAACATATTTATATTCCAAGCACGAAAAAATTTAATAGAAAAACCTATCGAATTCGTTAGAAAATTCTATTGAATTTTTATTAAACTTTCTATTAGTTTTTGGCTGATTCTATTGACATGTTCAATAGAAAACATTCAATAGAAAAAGTCAACAGAATTCGATTTTTCTATGTAATTTATTCTTCTCATATATTTTCTATAGAATTTGCTCGACTCAAATTTTCCAATTTTTTTTTCATTTCATTTTTCTTTTCTTCTCATCAAGAAAATCAAATGAAAAAACTTTGAAAATTTGAGCCGAGGAACTTCTGTAGAAAATATCTCAATAGAATAAGTTATATAGAAAAATTGAATTCTATTGACTTTTCTACTGAATATTTTCTATTGAACATTTCAATAGAGTCGGCCGAACACTAATAGAATAGTTCCACAGAAATTCAATAGAATTTTCTAATGAATTCGGTAGGTTTTTCTATTAAATTTTTTCATGCGGCTCTACGCCCTTAAATTAGTAAATATCGGTCGTATTTAGCTGGATACTTTTTTTTCAGGATAAAATCATAGCCAGTGTTCGAATTAACGGGGTTAACGCGCGTTGAAGGGATATACGCCTTTTTTATTTCAGCTACGTAGAGATTGTAATTCAAACTTCTTCAACAATGAAGGTACTTCCGCAGTAAGATTTTAGAGTATAGAGTGGGGGTAAAGATCAAAGGTTCCAACACTTCGCTGCATCGTTCGAAAAAAAATATGGTCTGAAGAATGATCAATATATAACTAAAAATGTCGTTAGTTTGTTTCCGTCCATTTTATAACCGAAAATTATTTATATTAATTTATTTACGAACCGAAATTTTCCCGATATGTTTGGCAACAACGCATTTTCGTCGAACGAAGTTGGTAAGTTTGTCTCGCGGTATAATTCCCTCTCATACTATGGAATGCATAGTAAAGTACGACTGGCGAGATTACTCCACCAGAAATTATAGGTTATACATCGAGCTCTATTCTATTCTATTCCTGATAGTGCAGTCAAATTAGTCTTAAAAATAGCCAAACCTAGTAGTTAAACCTCCGCCCATGAAAAAATAATTGTTTTATAGATAAAAATGTCCGGAATAACACATCAAATTGTTCAATAACAGATTGATGTACTAGATATTAAAAATAATTAAAAACGAGTCGTTTTCGTTCGGATCAATGACAAAAGCATTCGTAGTTTAGGCTAAACTCCATCGATTGAAAAAAAAAACACATACCACATTGTAGAGGAGCTAATTCCACACGAAAACGATATGAGGAGTGATGTTCTAGGATGAATAGTTTCTCCGTGACCACCCTCAGAAGTTTTTTTTACCCTAATTTTGTGTTAGTGGCGAATTCCTCCCTGAGATCCAGCCCTTTTCTGCGCGTGCAGCTGTAGGGCAAGAGCGGTATGCGCAGTCGATTCAAATATACATGTGCTTGATTATTCCACGACGTACGTGAAGGTTTTGCGATTTATTCGTCTTAATCAATTAATTCAATCATCTCAAGTAGCACCAAAACGTGGGTGCCTAAAGCACACTGTGGCTAGACACTTTACTACCAACGCCGCTTTGTAGTGAAAACTGATAACAATGAAAGGGCAATTAGGTCGCCCTCCTCATGATGATTTCCATAATGGGACACAACCAGTTTTTGGAATGTATTCTACTTTACCTGTACATTCAGGTTGGATGGTGCAATACCAGGGATTGTATGTATCACTGGAGTAATGATATTTGGGATCCGTTATTATAACTATGTTGACTAAATTAGAAACTTTAATAAATATTTTGTTCACTCCAACTTTTATTTGAATTTCTCAGGATGGTGAATTAAATTGTTAAATTAAACAATGTTAAATGAAACATTGTTCGAATTCATTTTTCAATATAGGTAGACTCTGCGTAAGAATTTTGGATATTTGTAATCGTTTATAAAATTTCTTATTACTCTTGGAAATTCAACTGAATTATTTATTGAAATTGAAGCGGTCATTGACATTTGAATCATAGCTTAATTTTTGGTTCTCCATATAAATTGCCGAGATTCCTTCCAATTGGAATCCTAAATGATTCTGGATTCAGGGCAAGAGAAATCCTCTACAAAAACTTTTCATCTGGTTATTTTTTTTTCAGTCTTGTGTTTCCATTATCTGTCCATTGCTTCCATTTTCATGATGAGATGAATCTGGAATTTTTTAGTTTCATATGATATTCATCAATTATAAACAATACACGACAATTTTATGTAAATAATTCATTGATAAGAATCAAGGAATTTGTTTCCTTTGAGGCAAGTGTATCTAAAATTAAATCTAGGAAACTTATAGTCAATTTTGCGACAATGAAGAAAAATGACTCGAAAATTTTGTAGTTTTCTACAATTTCACAAAAATTTGCTGATTCATCATGGCTCATTGTAATTTTAATACTCTGTGGTCATTCCAATTTTATATGACGTATTGGTAACTACTATTGACTTCCATGTAAATGAATAATTTTACTGGCAGGCACACGTGCATCGCTTGCATACCAAGAATGATAAGACAATAAGTTCCCCGCCCTGTGTTGGGGATTCGAGACCTGTTGAACCCCTAGGGTCAAGTATCCGGCTTTGGGCCTTGCCCCCCCCCCTTCACCCTTCACTTAAACCTTGGACATTCGATCTACCCTAGGTATCCTATGCTTGAGGAAGGGATGGGTAATATCCAATTATCTTCATCAGCTACACCTGTTTAAGCCTCTGTAGTAGTCGATATGAAATTAGAACACCTCTAGAAGTGAACTTGTCTACATCGTTTCCATTTAACAAAATATTTGTGTGTTGGAAGTGCAACTTGTAGTTGCGTAGTAGGGATTTAGTGTGTGAAAATTGGAGGGTCGACTGGTTTTTTACCTGCTCCCCCCCACAATTGCTTGAAATCGCAGCTGTTCTTGCATCTGCTGGACCGAACGTTAGTGAAATATTGTGGGTCTATCAGACCACGTGTTAGTTGCCTCATTGCCTTCGCTTCAAGTGACTGTGATATTGAAAATTTTGCATTTTTTTTATCGTTCACACTTTGCCAAAAGTGTTTGATAAAGTTTTCTCAGTCAATAATTGCTTATTTCTATTGTTTAATTTCGAAATATAATCGAATGCAAATGTAGAGAAGACTCAAATATGTATGTTATGAATGAAATGAAGTTATTAACCGGTTTATAATTATTTAATGGATGCAGGAATTGATAACCCACTGTCATCTATGTACTTAATTAATTATATACATATAAAAAGTATTCTTATTTTTATTTAGGACAATCAAAATGTTATTAGCCCTAATAATCTTGTGACACTCCTTCTTTTTAATTGTGTCATTTACTCCTGAGACATTCCATGTCAACTCAGCCATACCGGATTTTTTTTTGTCTGGGAAAAATCATTGAGTAGGTGCACTTTAAACTACTACATATAGACAGTGATCATGCAAAATTTCATTGCCCTGTCACTTTTTGTTTCTGAGATGATCATTATGAAACTTGAAATTTTCAAAAAATCATTACTTCTGGATGAAGCATCCGATTTTGATAAGTAAAAAAAGAAAATTTCCTTTTTTTCTCGTACTTCAAGATAAAAAATACTTCAGAGCCGTCAAAAAGCTCTTAGACTGGTTTTTCGAGAATTTTTCGCGTTTTCATTTTTTTTCGCTCTAGGGCCACTGGACCCCCTCCACTGGGTTCTCACTTTGTCGTTAGTGAGGGGGCTCGGTCGCGGGCGGTGGAGGTCTGAAGGACTACCACCACCCGCGGTCGCTAAGAGGGACCCACCCAATCCATGTGTGTGAGCGGCGTAAGCCATGGTCTCGGCCATACCGTGCCTAAGGGAGCGAGGCACAGGGGGAGCTGTGTCGCTAACGGTGCCTCTCAGAAATCTGGGCGACCTCTGAGAGTAATCATGGGTGTAACCCACCCGAGACAAGCCAAGCCCTGGGCAATCGCGGCAATGCACCAGGTGAAAACGCTTAACCGCGGTACTCGTGGGACCAAAAATGGAAACCAATCTAAAAAATCTCAGTATTGAAAAAGTAACTTCGGGTGGGGCCAGCGATGGCAAACACACGAAGTCTGACAAGGCTGACCAGTCTGGTATCGATGTGAATCGGGTCAGACTGAGTGGAGCCGAGAGAAGACGTCGCAAGAGAGCGAAGCTGCATCAAACCTCGGGGGCGATTGCAACCTTG